>NW_027226056.1:0-24263 GCF_038994185.2 Dermacentor albipictus | reverse complement strand
TATGCATGCAAATGGTGCTTTTGGCAGAACGCGCGTGTGGATTTCTACCAAACGACGTGAAAAGCATGCCAATGCTGCTCTTTTTAGAACCCGCACATGGATTTGTGCCAAAACGCGTTTTAAGCATGAATATGACACTTTAGGTAGACGAGGATGCAGTTTTCTGCAAAACCACACGATATGCATGCAAATGGTGCTTTTGGCAGAACGCGCGTGTGGATTTCTACCAAACGACGTGAAAAGCATGCCAATGCTGCTCTTTTTAGAACCCGCACATGGATTTGTGCCAAAATGCGTTTTAAGCATGAATATGACACTTTTGGTAGACGAGTATGCAGTTTTCTGCAAAACTACACGATATGCATGCAAATGGTGCTTTTGGCAGAACGCGCGTGTGGATTTCTACCAAACGACGTGAAAAGCATGCCAATGCTGCTCTTTTTAGAACCCGCACACGGATTTGTGCCAAAACGCGTTTTAAGCATGAATATGACACTTTTGGTAGACGAGTATGCAGTTTTCTGCAAAACTACACGATATGCATGCAAATGGTGCTTTTGGCAGAACGCGCGTGTGGATTTCTACCAAACGACGTGAAAAGCATGCCAATGCTGCTCTTTTTAGAACCCGCACATGGATTTGTGCCAAAACCCGTTTTAAGCATGAATATGACACTTTTGGTAGACGAGGATGCAGTTTTCTGCAAAACCACACGATATGCATGCAAATGGTGCTTTTGGCAGAATGCGCGGGTGGATTTCTACCAAACGACGTGAAAAGCATGCCAATGCTGCTCTTTTTAGAAGCCGCACATGGATTTGTGCCAAAACGCGTTTTAAGCATGAATACGCAACTTTTGGTAGACGAGGATGCAGTTTTCTGCAAAACCACACGATATGCATGCAAATGACGCTTTTGGCAGAACGCGCGTGTAGATTTCTACCAAACGACGTGAAAAGCATGCCAATGCTGCTCTTTTTAGCACCCGCACATGGATTTGTGCCAAAACGCGTTTTAAGCATGAATACGCAACTTTTGGTAGACGAGGATGCAGTTTTCTACAAAACCACACGATATGCATGCAAATGACGCTTTTGGCAGAACGCGCGTGTGGATTTCTACCAAACGACGTGAAAAGCATGCCAATGCTGCTCTTTTTAGCACCCGCACATGGATTTGTGCCAAAACGCGTTTTAAGCATGAATACGCAACTTTTGGTAGACGAGGATGCAGTTTTCTGCAAAACCACACGATATGCATGCAAATGACGCTTTTGGCAGAACGCGCGTGTGGATTTCTACCAAACGACGTGAAAACGCCTAACGGCTAATGAACTTGGGTTTTCGGAATCTGTTCCCATTTACGTCAATGAGCACCTGTGTCCTGAAAGGAAGCGCCTCCTTGCGCAGGCAATCGCCAAAAAGCGTGAAACGAACTGGAAGTTTGTTTGGGTGCGTGATGGGCATATTTATGCCCGCAAATCTGAAAATAGTGCCAGACTAAGGATCACTAGCTCGAATGATCTGAATAAAATAAGCTAAAAAAATCATGGATGTCCCCATAAGATGCATCGAACTTCCTTCTATCGCAGATCTAAATAGCGTTTACTGTGAAAATAGCGTTGGTGTTTTTCATATGAACTGTCGTTCTGTGTGCAACAAGACTGATGAAATACATAGCCTGTTTACTTCCCTTAATTTTTCATTCCATGCAATAATGTTTACTGAAACCTGGTACCACGATGATTCAACATACTTTGTGTTAGACAATTATACTCACTTCGCTAATAACAGGGAAACTCGAAGAGGTGGTGGTGTATCGCTGCAAATTGTGAATTCGCTTCCTGCAACAATACTTGAGAAATTCACGTTCTGCACTCCGGACTGTGAAGTGTTAGCCGTTCACAGCGACAAAAATATATTTTGTGTTGTCTACCGCCCTCCAGACGGAAAACTTGAACATTTTTTTTCATCGTTAGAAGCACTCTTTGATTATGTGTCTATAAATGAGCACGTGTTATACCTTTCCGGTGATATGAATATTGATATGCGAACCGCGTCACCAGAGCAGACAGAATTTGCTTCTTTATTTGATTCTTACGCTCTTGTGAATGTAATTACTGTTCCAACGCGCGTAACTTGTTCCACTTCAACTACTTTAGATTTAATTATCACTAACAAAGATAAAAGCACTATAACTTCCGGAACTTTGATAACTGACATCAGTGATCATTTTCCAGTATTTTCCTTTATTGCTAATACCAACCCTAAACATGCTTCTAAATCACCGGTGTCTTATTATCGCTGCATTGATTCGAAATCCCTCGACACCTTTCGTAATGAAATATGTACAGCCAACTTTTCCCATATATTGTCGCTACCTGACGCAGATGTTGCGTACGATGCACTAATGATAGTGTTAAACCAAATATATCAAAACTGCTTTCCTTTAAAATGCTGTCGCAAACGAAAATCAAAGAAACCATGGATTACGAATGCCTTATTGAAAAAAATAGAAAGAAGAACGAAACTATATGCGCAATTCATTAAATCCAAGGATCCCGTGAAATTTTCTCAATATAAGAAATATCGCAATATCTTGAACAAAGAACTACGTCAAGCCAAGTACGAATACTTCAGCTATTCGTTATCAGATAATTCCAGCACGAACCCTCAGCATCGATGGCATGAACTAGGTAAACTGCTTGGACGTCGCTACAACAGTGGTCCAAACTGCATTATGCGCGATGGTGCTATGCTGACAGGGAAGGATCTCTCAAATGCTTTTAATGATTTCTTTGTGAATATCACAAATACAGCAAGCTCTCCTATTAATTCAACAAACACGTCAATTCACCAAGCACCAGGAGCCTCGATGTCGATGTTTATGCCCCCTACAACCGAAAATGAAATAATTTCTGTATTCAGAAATCTTAAAAACAGTACGGCTTTAGATATTAACGGTTTTCAAATAAAACCTTTAAAGTATGTAATTGATTTGCTAGCCCCAATATTAACACACATATTCAACCTTTGTCTCAGTAGTGGAGTATTTCCTAAGCAGATGCAGATTGCAAAAGTTATCGTGATACACAAAGGAGGCGATACCTCTGAACTGTCA
Organism: Dermacentor albipictus; assembly: GCF_038994185.2. Taxonomy (NCBI): domain Eukaryota; kingdom Metazoa; phylum Arthropoda; class Arachnida; order Ixodida; family Ixodidae; genus Dermacentor; species Dermacentor albipictus. The sequence goes on along the minus strand of NW_027226056.1, from coordinate 21,143 downwards.
AATTATAGGCCAATCTCTATTCTACCGGTAATTTCTAAAGGCATAGAAAAATTATTCACACGAGAATAACAAATTTTTTAGATAAGCATTCCGTTTTGTCGAATGATCAGTTCGGGTTCAGACCAAAAAGATCTACTGAGTTGGCACTGCTCCAGCAAAAGGAACTCATCATAAATGCATTTGAAGACAAGCTCCTTGTCCTCGGAATTTATATTGACTTTTCGAAAGCCTTTGATTTAATCAATCATGACTTGTTAGTAAATAAACTAAACCACTACGGTATAAGAGGGATTCCTAATTCTTTGATACGGTCATACCTTCAACATCGTAAACAAATTGTAGCACACAATGAAGCTCTGTCTGATGGCCAATACATAAGATCGGGCGTGCCGCAAGGCAGCATCTTAGGCCCTTTGTTGTTTTTAGTTTACTTAAATGATATATTTTACACTAAGCTACCGGTGAACCTTACTGCCTACGCTGATGACCTTACGGTGCTCATTACGGGTAGTAGAGAAAATGACTTATCCTCTAGAGGTAATGAGTTCTTGCAATACATGTGTCAGTGGTCGCAGGAAAATTACCTAAAGGTGAACACAAGCAAAACTATAGCCATAGTATTTCGAGCGAAAAACAAAGTTGTAAAGGATATTATGCTTAAGTTTGAGAACAACTATATCGAAATCGTGCGTACTATCAAGTGCCTGGGAGTAACCTTCTCGGAATCGCTTAATTGGGATGCCCAAATTAATAACGTAAGTTCAAAAATGAATAAAGTGAATGGGGTGCTATGTCGTCAACGGTATGTGCTATCAACAAAAATTAAACTATTAATCTACAATGCTTTCTCAGTTCCAACACTTAACTATTGCCACACTGTCTGGGGCACAAGTAGGAAGCATAATTTATCCAAGATTACTCTTACCCAGAAACGTGCGATAAGATTAATTGCTAACATACCATGGTATGCCCACACAGAAAGCTATTATTCCGAGTTTAGCATCATTCAAGTGCCTAATCTTTATGCCTTCAGATTATTTCTCATGTACAAGAATGCTATTAGAACAAACAACGCAGATATGTTGACACTGTTCAACCTTCAAAGCAATGTGCCCATGTACAATGTACGCCGTTGCACCACTTGGTCTACACCGTTTTGTCGGACTGTGTACCGATTTCAATCAAGCGCCTATAAACTTCCCTGTTACCTTAACACACTTGAACGTAATAACATCTCCCTGGAAGAAATATCGAAAAATAAGTTAATTAGTGTTTTGCCGCTCCTCCACTAATGTATAGTGTTTCATTCTGTTTTTGTATGTCGCGCTATTGTTTCTTACGTCACACAATGTTAACAAATGCGCTAAGGCTGTTGTCGATTTTTGTACGTATATTTTCTTACTGATCCCTACTGTATTTTTTTTGCCCTTGTAAGTTCACAAGTTTCGCAATGTATTCCAATGTGTCTAGTATTTCTCTGCGTTTGTCATGAATAAGCTGCTTCTCGTCATACTGTCATGTGGGGCGTAATGGGGTTTTTTTCAAGCCCTTACGTCCGCTCTCATTCTGTATTCTGTGGAAAGAGAGAAATAAAGATTATATTATTATAAAAGCATGCCAATGCTGCTCTTTTTAGCACCCGCACATGGATTTGTGCCAAAACGCGTTTTAAGCATGAATATGCAACTTTTGGTAGACGAGGATGCAGTTTTCTGCAAAACCACACGATATGCATGCAAATGGTGCTTTTGGCAGAACGCGCGTGTGGATTTCTACCAAACGACGTGAAAAGCATGCCAATGCTGCTCTTTTTAGAACCCGCACATGGATTTGTGCCAAAACCCGTTTTAAGCATGAATATGACACTTTTGGTAGACGAGGATGCAGTTTTCTGCAAAACCAAACGATATGCATGCAAATGGTGCTTTTGGCAGAATGCGCGTGTGGATTTCTACCAAACGACGTGAAAAGCATGCCAATGCTGCTCTTTTTAGAACCCGCACATGGATTTGTGCCAAAACGCGTTTTAAGCATGAATATCACACTTTTGGTAGACGAGGATGCAGTTTTCTGCAAAACCACACGATATGCATGCAAATGGTGCTTTTGGCAGAACGCGCGTGTGGATTTCTACCAAACGACGTGAAAAGCATGCCAATGCTGCTCTTTTTAGCACCCCCACATGGATTTGTGCCAAAACGCGTTTTAAGCATGAATATGCAACTTTTGGTAGACGAGGATGCAGTTTTCTGCAAAACCACACGATATGCATGCAAATGGTGCTTTTGGCAGAACGCGCGTGTGGATTTCTACCAAACGACGTGAAAAGCATGCCAATGCTGCTCTTTTTAGAACCCGCACATCGATTTGTGGCAAAACGCGTTTTAAGCATAAATATGACACTTTTGGTAGACGAGTATGCAGTTTTCTGCACAACCACACGATTTGCATGCAAATGGTGCTTTTGGCAGAACGCCCGTGTGGATTTCTACCAAACGACGTGAAAAGAATGCCAATGCAGCTCTTTTTAGAACCCGCACAGGGATTTGTGCCAAAATGCGTTTTAAGCATGAATATGACACTTTTGGTAGACGAGGATGCAGTTTTCTGCAAAACCACACGATATGCATGCAAATGGTGCTTTTGGCAGAACGCGCGTGTGGATTTCTACCAAACGACGTGAAAAGCATGCCAATGCTGCTCTTTTTAGCACCCGCACATGGATTTATGCCAAAACGCGTTTTAAGCATGAACACGCAACTTTTGGTAGACGAGGATGCAGTTTTCTGCAAAACCACACGATATGCATGCAAATGGTGCTTTTGGCAGAACGCGCGTGTGGATTTCTACCAAACGACGTGAAATGCATGCCAATGCTGCTCTTTTTAGAACCCGCACATGGATTTGTGCCAAAACGCGTTTTAAGCATGAATATGACACTTTTGGTAGACGAGTATGCAGTTTTCTGCAAAACTACACGATATGCATGCAAATGGTGCTTTTGGCAGAACGCGCGTGTGGATTTCTACCAAACGACGTGAAAAGCATGCCATTGCTGCTCTTTTTAGCACCCGCACATGGATTTGTGCCAAAACGCGTTTTAAGCATGAATACGCAACTTTTGGTAGACGAGGATGCAGTTTTCTGCAAAACCACACGATATGCATGCAAATGACGCTTTTGGCAGAACGCGCGTGTGGATTTCTACCAAACGACGTGAAAAGCATGCCAATGCTGCTCTTTTTAGCACCCCCACATGGATTTGTGCCAAAACGCGTTTTAAGCATGAATATGCAACTTTTGGTAGACGAGGATGCAGTTTTCTGCAAAACCACACGATATGCATGCAAATGGTGCTTTTGGCAGAACGCGCGTGTGGATTTCTACCAAACGACGTGAAAAGCATGCCAATGCTGCTCTTTTTAGAACCCGCACATCGATTTGTGGCAAAACGCGTTTTAAGCATGAATATGACACTTTTGGTAGACGAGTATGCAGTTTTCTGCACAACCACACGATTTGCATGCAAATGGTGCTTTTGGCAGAACGCCCGTGTGGATTTCTACCAAACGACGTGAAAAGCATGCCAATGCAGCTCTTTTTAGAACCCGCACATGGATTTGTGCCAAAATGCGTTTTAAGCATGAATATGACACTTTTGGTAGACGAGGATGCAGTTTTCTGCAAAACCACACGATATGCATGCAAATGGTGCTTTTGGCAGAACGCGCGTGTGGATTTCTACCAAACGAGGTGAAAAGCATGCCAATGCTGCTCTTTTTAGAACCCGCACACGGATTTGTGCCAAAACGCGTTTTAAGCATGAATATGACACTTTTGGTAGACGAGTATGCAGTTTTCTGCAAAACTACACGATATGCATGCAAATGGTGCTTTTGGCAGAACGCGCGTGTGGATTTCTACCAAACGACGTGAAAAGCATGCCAATGCTGCTCTTTTTAGCACCCGCACATGGATTTGTGCCAAAACGCGTTTTAAGCATGAATACGCAACTTTTGGTAGACGAGGATGCAGTTTTCTGCAAAACCACACGATATGCATGCAAATGACGCTTTTGGCAGAACGCGGGTGTGGATTTCTGCCAAACGACGTGAAAAGCATGCCAATGCTGCTCTTTTTAGCACCCGCACATGGATTTGTGCCAAAACGCGTTTTAAGCATGAATATGCAACTTTTGGTAGACGAGGATGCAGTTTTCTGCAAAACCACACGATATGCATGCAAATGATGCTTTTGGCAGAACGCGCGTGTGGATTTCTACCAAACGACGTGAAAAGCATGCCAATGCTGCTCTTTTTAGAACCCGCACATGGATTTGTGCCAAAACCCGTTTTAAGCATGAATATGACACTTTTGGTAGACGAGGATGCAGTTTTCTGCAAAACCACACGATATGCATGCAAATGACGCTTTTGGCAGAACGCGCGTGTGGATTTCTACCAAACGACGTGAAAAGCATGCCAATGCTGCTCTTTTTAGCACCCGCACATGGATTTGTGCCAAAACGCGTTTTAAGCATGAATATGCAACTTTTGGTAGACGAGGATGCAGTTTTCTGCAAAACCACACGATATGCATGCAAATGGTGCTTTTGGCAGAACGCGCGTGTGGATTTCTACCAAACGACGTGAAAAGCATGTCAATGCTGCTCTTTTTAGAACCCGCACACGGATTTGTGCCAAAACGCGTTTTAAGCATGAATATGACACTTTTGGTAGACGAGTATGCAGTTTTGTGCAAAACTACACGATATGCATGCAAATGGTGCTTTTGGCAGAACGCGCGTGTGGATTTCTACCAAACGACGTGAAAAGCATGCCAATGCTGCTCTTTTTAGCACCCGCACATGGATTTGTGCCAAAACGCGTTTTAAGCATGAATACGCAACTTTTCGTAGACGAGGATGCAGTTTTCTGCAAAACCACACGATATGCATGCAAATGACGCTTTTGGCAGAACGCGCGTGTGGATTTCTACCAAACGACGTGAAAAGCATGCCAATGCTGCTCTTTTTAGCACCCGCACATGGATTTGTGCCAAAACGCGTTTTAAGCTTGAATATGCAACTTTTGGTAGACGAGGATGCAGTTTTCTGCAAAACCACACGATATGCATGCAAATGGTGCTTTTGGCAGAACGCGCGTGTGGATTTCTACCAAACGACGTGAAAAGCATGCCAATGCTGCTCTTTTTAGAACCCGCACATCGATTTGTGGCAAAACGCGTTTTAAGCATGAATATGACACTTTTGGTAGACGAGTATGCAGTTTTCTGCACAACCACACGATATGCATGCAAATGGTGCTTTTGGCAGAACGCCCGTGTGGATTTCTACCAAACGACGTGAAAAGCATGCCAATGCAGCTCTTTTTAGAACCCGCACATGGATTTGTGCCAAAATGCGTTTTAAGCATGAATATGACACTTTTGGTAGACGAGGATGCAGTTTTCTGCAAAACCACACGATATGCATGCAAATGGTGCTTTTGGCAGAACGCGCGTGTGGATTTCTACCAAACGAGGTGAAAAGCATGCCAATGCTGCTCTTTTTAGAACCCGCACACGGATTTGTGCCAAAACGCGTTTTAAGCATGAATATGACACTTTTGGTAGACGAGTATGCAGTTTTCTGCAAAACTACACGATATGCATGCAAATGGTGCTTTTGGCAGAACGCGCGTGTGGATTTCTACCAAACGACGTGAAAAGCATGCCAATGCTGCTCTTTTTAGCACCCGCACATGGATTTGTGCCAAAACGCGTTTTAAGCATGAATACGCAACTTTTGGTAGACGAGGATGCAGTTTTCTGCAAAACCATACGATATGCATGCAAATGACGCTTTTGGCAGAACGCGCGTGTGGATTTCTGCCAAACGACGTGAAAAGCATGCCAATGCTGCTCTTTTTAGCACCCGCACATGGATTTGTGCCAAAACGCGTTTTAAGCATGAATATGCAACTTTTGGTAGACGAGGATGCAGTTTTCTGCAAAACCACACGATATGCATGCAAATGATGCTTTTGGCAGAACGTGCGTGTGGATTTCTACCAAACGACGTGAAAAGCATGCCAATGCTGCTCTTTTTAGAACCCGCACATGGATTTGTGCCAAAACCCGTTTTAAGCATGAATATGACACTTTTGGTAGACGAGGATGCAGTTTTCTGCAAAACCACACGATATGCATGCAAATGACGCTTTTGGCAGAACGCGCGTGTGGATTTCTACCAAACGACGTGAAAAGCATGCCAATGCTGCTCTTTTTAGCACCCGCACATGGATTTGTGCCAAAACGCGTTTTAAGCATGAATATGCAACTTTTGGTAGACGAGGATGCAGTTTTCTGCAAAACCACACGATATGCATGCAAATGGTGCTTTTGGCAGAACGCGCGTGTGGATTTCTACCAAACGACGTGAAAAGCATGTCAATGCTGCTCTTTTTAGAACCCGCACAGGGATTTGTGCCAAAACGCGTTTTAAGCATGAATATGACACTTGTGGTAGACGAGTATGCAGTTTTCTGCAAAACTACACGATATGCATGCAAATGGTGCTTTTGGCAGAACGCGCGTGTGGATTTCTACCAAACGACGTGAAAAGCATGCCAATGCTGCTCTTTTTAGCACCCGCACATGGATTTGTGCCAAAACGCGTTTTAAGCATGAATACGCAACTTTTGGTAGACGAGGATGCAGTTTTCTGCAAAACCACACGATATGCATGCAAATGACGCTTTTGGCAGAACGCGCGTGTGGATTTCTACCAAACGACGTGAAAAGCATGCCAATGCTGCTCTTTTTAGAACCCGCACATTGATTTGTGCCAAAACGCGTTTTAAGCATGAATATGACACTTTTGGTAGACGAGTATGCAGTTTTCTGCACAACCACACGATATGCATGCAAATGGTGCTTTTGGCAGAACGCCCGTGTGGATTTCTACCAAACGACGTGAAAAGCATGCCAATGCTGCTCTTTTTAGCACCCGCACATGGATTTGTGCCAAAACGCGTTTTAAGCATGAATATGACACTTTTGGTAGACGAGTATGCAGTTTTCTGCAAAACTACACGATATGCATGCAAATGGTGCTTTTGGCAGAACGCGCGTGTGGATTTCTACCAAACGACGTGAAAAGCATGCCATTGCTGCTCTTTTTAGCACCCGCACATGGATTTGTGCCAAAACGCGTTTTAAGCATGAATATGCAACTTTTGGTAGACGAGGATGCAGTTTTCTGCAAAACCACACGATATGCATGCAAATGGTGCTTTTGGCAGAACGCGCGTGTGGATTTCTACCAAACGACGTGAAAAGCATGCCAATGCTGCTCTTTTTAGAACCCGCACATCGATTTGTGGCAAAACGCGTTTTAAGCATGAATATGACACTTTTGGTAGACGAGGATGCAGTTTTCTGCAAAACCACACGATATGCATGCAAATGATGCTTTTGGCAGAACGCGCGTGTGGATTTCTACCAAACGACGTGAAAAGCATGCCAATGCTGCTCTTTTTAGCACCCGCACATGGATTTGTGCCAAAACGCGTTTTAAGCATGAATATGCAACTTTTGGTAGACGAGGATGCAGTTTTCTGCAAAACCACACGATATGCATGCAAATGGTGCTTTTGGCAGAACGCGCGTGTGGATTTCTACCAAACGACGTGAAAAGCATGTCAATGCTGCTCTTTTTAGAACCCGCACACGGATTTGTGCCAAAACGCGTTTTAAGCATGAATATGACACTTTTGGTAGACGAGTATGCAGTTTTCTGCAAAACTACACGATATGCATGCAAATGGTGCTTTTGGCAGAACGCGCGTGTGGATTTCTACCAAACGACGTGAAAAGCATGCCAATGCTGCTCTTTTTAGCACCCGCACATGGATTTGTGCCAAAACGCGTTTTAAGCATGAATACGCAACTTTTGGTAGACGAGGATGCAGTTTTCTGCAAAACCACACGATATGCATGCAAATGACGCTTTTGGCAGAACGCGCGTGTGGATTTCTACCAAACGACGTGAAAAGCATGCCAATGCTGCTCTTTTTAGCACCCGCACATGGATTTGTGCCAAAACGCGTTTTAAGCATGAATATGCAACTTTTGGTAGACGAGGATGCAGTTTTCTGCAAAACCACACGATATGCATGCAAATGGTGCTTTTGGCAGAACGCGCGTGTGGATTTCTACCAAACGACGTGAAAAGCATGCCAATGCTGCTCTTTTTAGAACCCGCACATCGATTTGTGGCAAAACGCGATTTAAGCATGAATATGACACTTTTGGTAGACGAGTATGCAGTTTTCTGCACAACCACACGATATGCATGCAAATGGTGCTTTTGGCAGAACGCCCGTGTGGATTTCTACCAAACGACGTGAAAAGCATGCCAATGCAGCTCTTTTTAGAACCCGCACATGGATTTGTGCCAAAATGCGTTTTAAGCATGAATATGACACTTTTGGTAGACGAGGATGCAGTTTTCTGCAAAACCACACGATATGCATGCAAATGGTGCTTTTGGCAGAACGCGCGTGTGGATTTCTACCAAACGAGGTGAAAAGCATGCCAATGCTGCTCTTTTTAGAACCCGCACACGGATTTGTGCCAAAACCCGTTTTAAGCATGAATATGACACTTTTGGTAGACGAGGATGCAGTTTTCTGCAAAACCACACGATATGCATGCAAATGACGCTTTTGGCAGAACGCGCGTGTGGATTTCTACCAAACGACGTGAAAAGCATGCCAATGCTGCTCTTTTTAGCACCCGCACATGGATTTGTGCCAAAACGCGTTTTAAGCATGAATATGCAACTTTTGGTAGACGAGGATGCAGTTTTCTGCAAAACCACACGATATGCATGCAAATGGTGCTTTTGGCAGAACGCGCGTGTGGATTTCTACCAAACGACGTGAAAAGCATGTCAATGCTGCTCTTTTTAGAACCCGCACAGGGATTTGTGCCAAAACGCGTTTTAAGCATGAATATGACACTTTTGGTAGACGAGTATGCAGTTTTCTGCAAAACTACACGATATGCATGCAAATGGTGCTTTTGGCAGAACGCGCGTGTGGATTTCTACCAAACGACGTGAAAAGCATGCCAATGCTGCTCTTTTTAGCACCCGCACATGGATTTGTGCCAAAACGCGTTTTAAGCATGAATATGACACTTTTGGTAGACGAGTATGCAGTTTTCTGCACAACCACACGATATGCATGCAAATGGTGCTTTTGGCAGAACGCCCGTGTGGATTTCTACCAAACGACGTGAAAAGCATGCCAATGCTGCTCTTTTTAGCACCCGCACATGGATTTGTGCCAAAACGCGTTTTAAGCATGAATATGACACTTTTGGTAGACGAGTATGCAGTTTTCTGCAAAACTACACGATATGCATGCAAATGGTGCTTTTGGCAGAACGCGCGTGTGGATTTCTACCAAACGACGTGAAAAGCATGCCATTGCTGCTCTTTTTAGCACCCGCACATGGATTTGTGCCAAAACGCGTTTTAAGCATGCATATGCAACTTTTGGTAGACGAGGATGCAGTTTTCTGCAAAACCACACGATATGCATGCAAATGGTGCTTTTGGCAGAACGCGCGTGTGGATTTCTACCAAACGACGTGAAAAGCATGCCAATGCTGCTCTTTTTAGAACCCGCACATCGATTTGTGGCAAAACGCGTTTTAAGCATGAATATGACACTTTTGGTAGACGAGTATGCAGTTTTCTGCACAACCACACGATATGCATGCAAATGGTGCTTTTGGCAGAACGCCCGTGTGGATTTCTACCAAACGACGTGAAAAGCATGCCAATGCAGCTCTTTTTAGAACCCGCACATGGATTTGTGCCAAAATGCGTTTTAAGCATGAATATGACACTTTTGGTAGATGAGGATGCAGTTTTCTGCAAAACCACACGATATGCATGCAAATGGTGCTTTTGGCAGAACGCGCGTGTGGATTTCTACCAAACGAGGTGAAAAGCATGCCAATGCTGCTCTTTTTAGAACCCGCACACGGATTTGTGCCAAAACGCGTTTTAAGCATGAATATGACACTTTTGGTAGACGAGTATGCAGTTTTCTGCACAACCACACGATATGCATGCAAATGGTGCTTTTGGCAGAACGCCCGTGTGGATTTCTACCAAACGACGTGAAAAGCATGCCAATGCTGCTCTTTTTAGCACCCGCACATGGATTTGTGCCAAAACGCGTTTTAAGCATGAATATGACACTTTTGGTAGACGAGTATGCAGTTTTCTGCAAAACTACACGATATGCATGCAAATGGTGCTTTTGGCAGAACGCGCGTGTGGATTTCTACCAAACGACGTGAAAAGCATGCCATTGCTGCTCTTTTTAGCACCCGCACATGGATTTGTGCCAAAACGCGTTTTAAGCATGAATACGCAACTTTTGGTAGACGAGGATGCAGTTTTCTGCAAAACCACACGATATGCGTGCAAATGACGCTTTTGGCAGAACGCGCGTGTGGATTTCTACCAAACGACGTGAAAAGCATGCCAATGCTGCTCTTTTTAGCACCCGCACATGGATTTGTGCCAAAACGCGTTTTAAGCATGAATATGCAACTTTTGGTAGACGAGGATGCAGTTTTCTGCAAAACCACACGATATGCATGCAAATGGTGCTTTTGGCAGAACGCGCGTGTGGATTTCTACCAAACGACGTGAAAAGCATGCCAATGCTGCTCTTTTTAGCACCCGCACATGGATTTGTGCCAAAACGCGTTTTAAGCATGAATATGCAACTTTTGGTAGACGAGGATGCAGTTTTCTGCAAAACCACACGATATGCATGCAAATGATGCTTTTGGCAGAACGCGCGTGTGGATTTCTACCAAACGACGTGAAAAGCATGCCAATGCTGCTCTTTTTAGAACCCGCACATGGATTTGTGCCAAAACCCGTTTTAAGCATGAATATGACACTTTTGGTAGACGAGGATGCAGTTTTCTGCAAAACCACACGATATGCATGCAAATGACGCTTTTGGCAGAACGCGCGTGTGGATTTCTACCAAACGACGTGAAAAGCATGCCAATGCTGCTCTTTTTAGCACCCGCACATGGATTTGTGCCAAAACGCGTTTTAAGCATGAATATGCAACTTTTGGTAGACGAGGATGCAGTTTTCTGCAAAACCACACGATATGCATGCAAATGGTGCTTTTGGCAGAACGCGCGTGTGGATTTCTACCAAACGACGTGAAAAGCATGTCAATGCTGCTCTTTTTAGAACCCGCACACGGATTTGTGCCAAAACGCGTTTTAAGCATGAATATGACACTTTTGGTAGACGTATATGCAGTTTTCTGCAAAACTACACGATATGCATGCAAATGGTGCTTTTGGCAGAACGCGCGTGTGGATTTCTACCAAACGACGTGAAAAGCATGCCAATGCTGCTCTTTTTAGCACCCGTATTCATGCCAAAACGCGTTTTAAGCATGAATACGCAACTTTTGGTAGACGAGGATGCAGTTTTCTGCAAAACCACACGATATGCATGCAAATGACGCTTTTGGCAGAACGCGCGTGTGGATTTCTACCAAACGACGTGAAAAGCATGCCAATGCTGCTCTTTTTAGCACCCGCACATGGATTTGTGCCAAAACGCGTTTTAAGCATGAATATGCAACTTTTGGTAGACGAGGATGCAGTTTTCTGCAAAACCACACGATATGCATGCAAATGGTGCTTTTGGCAGAACGCGCGTGTGGATTTCTACCAAACGACGTGAAAAGCATGCCAATGCTGCTCTTTTTAGAACCCGCACATCGATTTGTGGCAAAACGCGTTTTAAGCATGAATATGACACTTTTGGTAGACGAGTATGCAGTTTTCTGCACAACCACACGATATGCATGCAAATGGTGCTTTTGGCAGAACGCCCGTGTGGATTTCTACCAAACGACGTGAAAAGCATGCCAATGCTGCTCTTTTTAGAACCCGCACACGGATTTGTGCCAAAACCCGTTTTAAGCATGAATATGACACTTTTGGTAGACGAGGATGCAGTTTTCTGCAAAACCACACGATATGCATGCAAATGACGCTTTTGGCAGAACGCGCGTGTGGATTTCTACCAAACGACGTGAAAAGCATGCCAATGCTGCTCTTTTTAGCACCCGCACATGGATTTGTGCCAAAACGCGTTTTAAGCATGAATATGCAACTTTTGGTAGACGAGGATGCAGTTTTCTGCAAAACCACACGATATGCATGCAAATGGTGCTTTTGGCAGAACGCGCGTGTGGATTTCTACCAAACGACGTGAAAAGCATGTCAATGCTGCTCTTTTTAGAACCCGCACATGGATTTGTGCCAAAACGCGTTTTAAGCATGAATATGCAACTTTTGGTAGACGAGGATGCAGTTTTCTGCAAAACCACACGATATGCATGCAAATGGTGCTTTTGGCAGAACGCGCGTGTGGATTTCTACCAAACGACGTGAAAAGCATGCCAATGCTGCTCTTTTTAGAACCCGCACATCGATTTGTGGCAAAACGCGATTTAAGCATGAATATGACACTTTTGGTAGACGAGTATGCAGTTTTCTGCACAACCACACGATATGCATGCAAATGGTGCTTTTGGCAGAACGCCCGTGTGGATTTCTACCAAACGACGTGAAAAGCATGCCAATGCAGCTCTTTTTAGAACCCGCACATGGATTTGTGCCAAAATGCGTTTTAAGCATGAATATGACACTTTTGGTAGACGAGGATGCAGTTTTCTGCAAAACCACACGATATGCATGCAAATGGTGCTTTTGGCAGAACGCGCGTGTGGATTTCTACCAAACGAGGTGAAAAGCATGCCAATGCTGCTCTTTTTAGAACCCGCACACGGATTTGTGCCAAAACCCGTTTTAAGCATGAATATGACACTTTTGGTAGACGAGGATGCAGTTTTCTGCAAAACCACACGATATGCATGCAAATGACGCTTTTGGCAGAACGCGCGTGTGGATTTCTACCAAACGACGTGAAAAGCATGCCAATGCTGCTCTTTTTAGCACCCGCACATGGATTTGTGCCAAAACGCGTTTTAAGCATGAATATGCAACTTTTGGTAGACGAGGATGCAGTTTTCTGCAAAACCACACGATATGCATGCAAATGGTGCTTTTGGCAGAACGCGCGTGTGGATTTCTACCAAACGACGTGAAAAGCATGTCAATGCTGCTCTTTTTAGAACCCGCACAGGGATTTGTGCCAAAACGCGTTTTAAGCATGAATATGACACTTTTGGTAGACGAGTATGCAGTTTTCTGCAAAACTACACGATATGCATGCAAATGGTGCTTTTGGCAGAACGCGCGTGTGGATTTCTACCAAACGACGTGAAAAGCATGCCAATGCTGCTCTTTTTAGCACCCGCACATGGATTTGTGCCAAAACGCGTTTTAAGCATGAATATGACACTTTTGGTAGACGAGTATGCAGTTTTCTGCACAACCACACGATATGCATGCAAATGGTGCTTTTGGCAGAACGCCCGTGTGGATTTCTACCAAACGACGTGAAAAGCATGCCAATGCTGCTCTTTTTAGCACCCGCACATGGATTTGTGCCAAAACGCGTTTTAAGCATGAATATGACACTTTTGGTAGACGAGTATGCAGTTTTCTGCAAAACTACACGATATGCATGCAAATGGTGCTTTTGGCAGAACGCTCGTGTGGATTTCTACCAAACGACGTGAAAAGCATGCCATTGCTGCTCTTTTTAGCACCCGCACATGGATTTGTGCCAAAACGCGTTTTAAGCATGAATATGCAACTTTTGGTAGACGAGGATGCAGTTTTCTGCAAAACCACACGATATGCATGCAAATGGTGCTTTTGGCAGAACGCGCGTGTGGATTTCTACCAAACGACGTGAAAAGCATGCCAATGCTGCTCTTTTTAGAACCCGCACATCGATTTGTGGCAAAACGCGTTTTAAGCATGAATATGACACTTTTGGTAGACGAGTATGCAGTTTTCTGCACAACCACACGATATGCATGCAAATGGTGCTTTTGGCAGAACGCCCGTGTGGATTTCTACCAAACGACGTGAAAAGCATGCCAATGCAGCTCTTTTTAGAACCCGCACATGGATTTGTGCCAAAATGCGTTTTAAGCATGAATATGACACTTTTGGTAGATGAGGATGCAGTTTTCTGCAAAACCACACGATATGCATGCAAATGGTGCTTTTGGCAGAACGCGCGTGTGGATTTCTACCAAACGAGGTGAAAAGCATGCCAATGCTGCTCTTTTTAGAACCCGCACACGGATTTGTGCCAAAACGCGTTTTAAGCATGAATATGACACTTTTGGTAGACGAGTATGCAGTTTTCTGCACAACCACACGATATGCATGCAAATGGTGCTTTTGGCAGAACGCCCGTGTGGATTTCTACCAAACGACGTGAAAAGCATGCCAATGCTGCTCTTTTTAGCACCCGCACATGGATTTGTGCCAAAACGCGTTTTAAGCATGAATATGACACTTTTGGTAGACGAGTATGCAGTTTTCTGCAAAACTACACGATATGCATGCAAATGGTGCTTTTGGCAGAACGCGCGTGTGGATTTCTACCAAACGACGTGAAAAGCATGCCATTGCTGCTCTTTTTAGCACCCGCACATGGATTTGTGCCAAAACGCGTTTTAAGCATGAATACGCAACTTTTGGTAGACGAGGATGCAGTTTTCTGCAAAACCACACGATATGCGTGCAAATGACGCTTTTGGCAGAACGCGCGTGTGGATTTCTACCAAACGACGTGAAAAGCATGCCAATGCTGCTCTTTTTAGCACCCGCACATGGATTTGTGCCAAAACGCGTTTTAAGCATGAATATGCAACTTTTGGTAGACGAGGATGCAGTTTTCTGCAAAACCACACGATATGCATGCAAATGGTGCTTTTGGCAGAACGCGCGTGTGGATTTCTACCAAACGACGTGAAAAGCATGCCAATGCTGCTCTTTTTAGCACCCGCACATGGATTTGTGCCAAAACGCGTTTTAAGCATGAATATGCAACTTTTGGTAGACGAGGATGCAGTTTTCTGCAAAACCACACGATATGCATGCAAATGATGCTTTTGGCAGAACGCGCGTGTGGATTTCTACCAAACGACGTGAAAAGCATGCCAATGCTGCTCTTTTTAGAACCCGCACATGGATTTGTGCCAAAACCCGTTTTAAGCATGAATATGACACTTTTGGTAGACGAGGATGCAGTTTTCTGCAAAACCACACGATATGCATGCAAATGACGCTTTTGGCAGAACGCGCGTGTGGATTTCTACCAAACGACGTGAAAAGCATGCCAATGCTGCTCTTTTTAGCACCCGCACATGGATTTGTGCCAAAACGCGTTTTAAGCATGAATATGCAACTTTTGGTAGACGAGGATGCAGTTTTCTGCAAAACCACACGATATGCATGCAAATGGTGCTTTTGGCAGAACGCGCGTGTGGATTTCTACCAAACGACGTGAAAAGCATGTCAATGCTGCTCTTTTTAGAACCCGCACACGGATTTGTGCCAAAACGCGTTTTAAGCATGAATATGACACTTTTGGTAGACGTATATGCAGTTTTCTGCAAAACTACACGATATGCATGCAAATGGTGCTTTTGGCAGAACGCGCGTGTGGATTTCTACCAAACGACGTGAAAAGCATGCCAATGCTGCTCTTTTTAGCACCCGTATTCATGCCAAAACGCGTTTTAAGCATGAATACGCAACTTTTGGTAGACGAGGATGCAGTTTTCTGCAAAACCACACGATATGCATGCAAATGACGCTTTTGGCAGAACGCGCGTGTGGATTTCTACCAAACGACGTGAAAAGCATGCCAATGCTGCTCTTTTTAGCACCCGCACATGGATTTGTGCCAAAACGCGTTTTAAGCATGAATATGCAACTTTTGGTAGACGAGGATGCAGTTTTCTGCAAAACCACACGATATGCATGCAAATGGTGCTTTTGGCAGAACGCGCGTGTGGATTTCTACCAAACGACGTGAAAAGCATGCCAATGCTGCTCTTTTTAGAACCCGCACATCGATTTGTGGCAAAACGCGTTTTAAGCATGAATATGACACTTTTGGTAGACGAGTATGCAGTTTTCTGCACAACCACACGATATGCATGCAAATGGTGCTTTTGGCAGAACGCCCGTGTGGATTTCTACCAAACGACGTGAAAAGCATGCCAATGCAGCTATTTTTAGAACCCGCTCATGGATTTGTGCCAAAATGCGTTTTAAGCATGAATATGACACTTTTGGTAGACGAGGATGCAGTTTTCTGCAAAACCACACGATATGCATGCAAATGGTGCTTTTGGCAGAACGCGCGTGTGGATTTCTACCAAACGAGGTGAAAAGCATGCCAATGCTGCTCTTTTTAGAACCCGCACACGGATTTGTGCCAAAACGCGTTTTAAGCATGAATATGACACTTTTGGTAGACGAGTATGCAGTTTTCTGCAAAACTACACGATATGCATGCAAATGGTGCTTTTGGCAGAACGCGCGTGTGGATTTCTACCAAACGACGTGAAAAGCATGCCAATGCTGCTCTTTTTAGCACCCGCACATGGATTTGTGCCAAAACGCGTTTTAAGCATGAATACGCAACTTTTGGTAGACGAGGATGCAGTTTTCTGCAAAACCACACGATATGCATGCAAATGGTGCTTTTGGCAGAACGCGCGTGTGGATTTCTACCAAACGACGTGAAAAGCATGCCATTCTGCTCTTTTTAGAACCCGCACATCGATTTGTGGCAAAACGCGTTTTAAGCATGAATATGACACTTTTGGTAGACGAGTATGCAGTTTTCTGCACAACCACACGATATGCATGCAAATGGTGCTTTTGGCAGAACGCCCGTGTGGATTTCTACCAAACGATGTGAAAAGCATGCCAATGCAGCTCTTTTTAGAACCCGCACATGGATTTGTGCCAAAATGCGTTTTAAGCATGAATATGACACTTTTGGTAGACGAGGATGCAGTTTTCTGCAAAACCACACGATATGCATGCAAATGGTGCTTTTGGCAGAACGCGCGTGTGGATTTCTACCAAACGAGGTGAAAAGCATGCCAATGCTGCTCTTTTTAGAACCCGCACACGGATTTGTGCCAAAACGCGTTTTAAGCATGAATATGACACTTTTGGTAGACGAGTATGCAGTTTTCTGCACAACCACACGATATGCATGCAAATGGTGCTTTTGGCAGAACGCCCGTGTGGATTTCTACCAAACGACGTGAAAAGCATGCCAATGCTGCTCTTTTTAGCACCCGCACATGGATTTGTGCCAAAACGCGTTTTAAGCATGAATATGACACTTTTGGTAGACGAGTATGCAGTTTTCTGCAAAACTACACGATATGCATGCAAATGGTGCTTTTGGCAGAACGCGCGTGTGGATTTCTACCAAACGACGTGAAAAGCATGCCATTGCTGCTCTTTTTAGCACCCGCACATGGATTTGTGCCAAAACGCGTTTTAAGCATGAATACGCAACTTTTGGTAGACGAGGATGCAGTTTTCTTTAAAACCACACGATATGCATGCAAATGACGCTTTTGGCAGAACGCGCGTGTGGATTTCTACCAAACGACGTGAAAAGCATGCCAATGCTGCTCTTTTTAGCACCCGCATATGGATTTGTGCCAAAACGCGTTTTAAGCATGAATATACAACTTTTGGTAGACGAGGATGCAGTTTTCTGCAAAACCACACGATATGCATGCAAATGGTGCTTTTGGCAGAACGCGCGTGTGGATTTCTACCAAACGACGTGAAAAGCATGCCAATGCTGCTCTTTTTAGAACCCGCACATCGATTTGTGGCAAAACGCGTTTTAAGCATGAATATGACACTTTTGGTAGACGAGTATGCAGTTTTCTGCACAACCACACGATATGCATGCAAATGGTGCTTTTGGCAGAACGCCCGTGTGGATTTCTACCAAACGATCTGAAAAGCATGCCAATGCAGCTCTTTTTAGAACCCGCACATGGATTTGTGCCAAAATGCGTTTCCCCGCAGGGGCGTCTGCGCAAGCAGGCGTTTGGTGTGTTGCGACACCACGGACCCGAGCACACGAGGGTTGGACCCTCCCGCGTGTAGCCATGCGCGGCTTAGCCGTGTCCGGGGAAAGGGGGATCCTGGGGGTTGAGCCGATGGCGGGTGCTCGGACCTTTAAGGCCCCCCGGCGGAGGCAACACGCCTCTTTGGCCTCTGCTTCACGTAGACGGCACCCCCGGACTGACCCACCCGGGGGAAATCGGTAGTCGCCTTTTCCTGTCTCTCTCTTCTCAAACCTTTGTCTTTATCTCTCACTTTACATCTTTCCTGTCTTCTTCTCTCTTCTATTTACTTCCTTTCTCCACGGCGGCAAGGGTTAACCTTGTGTGGATATCCTACCTTGGGTACACCATATTAGGTTATAGTGATGGCGTACGGCTGGCGTCGTGCAGGCTTGTACACAAGCTCTGCCGCGTCCCCTCGTTGGGCTCCGTGGTGGGCGGTCGGCGCTGTTGCCGAATCTTATATATTCTCATGGAAACTTCTTTCCCCAAACTTCCTGATCGCCCTCCGAAACGAGGGCGCACCGAAGATGTATTTCAGTTTTTCGGGCACCAAATCCAGAATTTTCCCCGGTTCCACGTCATTCACTCTGAAAGGCCAAACAAAGCAGTGCGAAACATCTCACCGTTCCTTGTCTCAAAGTCCATGACTGATGTTTTTGGACCAGGTTACAAGGTGTCGAGGATGGCAAGCGGCGACCTCCTCTTGGAGCTCCGCGACGTAAAACAATATGAGAAACTACCGCAACTAGTGTCATTCGGGGAGACCCCTATAACAGTAACGCCACACCGTACAATGAACACCACCCGCGGTGTTGTTTCCGATGATGATCTGCTTGAGCTGACTGAAGCGGAACTCCTGGAGGGCTTCAGTGAGCAAAATGTTATTAATGTTAAAAGAATAAAGATCAGGCGAGATGGTAAAGAAATTCAGACGAAGCACTTAATAATCACCTTTGGTTCAAGTATCCTGCCCGAGTCAATCGAGGCCGGGTACATCAAGCTCCGTGTTAGGCCGTACGTGCCCAACCCACTCCGTTGTTTCAAATGCCAGCGCTTTGGCCACAGCTCGCAGAGCTGCCGAGGCCGCCAAACTTGTGCTAAATGTAGTGCCCACGAACACACATCTGAATCTTGTGAGAATGCTCTCCACTGTGTGAACTGTGACGGGGAGCACGCCGCATACTCGCGGTCGTGCCCCTCCTGGAAGAAGGAAAAAGAAATCGTAACGATCAAAGTCAAAGAGAATATTTCATTCAAAGAGGCACGTAGGCGGGTATCGTACCTGCCCAAGAAAGCCTTTGCCGATGTGACGCGTCAGGGGGCAGCGTCACAACGGCCTCCGGCGGCTGTCCGACCCACAGGCAGTGAGTCGGCAGCTACGCCATCTGCCCCCACGGCGGTTGCAGCTAGCGCTGCTCCGTCAACCCTGAATGAGGGATCATCGACCCCGAAGGTTGGCGCAGCCGAGGTTGCCCCGGCCTCCCCGGCCCCTTCCTGCGCTGGCAACAGCCGGCGCAGCCAAATCCCTCAGGGAGCCTCATCGACCTCCGGGCTGGTGGGCGCAGGGGTCTTGCCCTCCAAGGCGGGACCCTCTCTAGTAACTTCTCGCTCGCAAGAGCACGTGTCCGGCGCCTCACACGAGGCAATGGACACTACACCTTTCCTCACGGCGCGCCAAGCGCCTAAGGAGCGGCGAGGCTCCCTCGAACGCTCCAGAAAGGGCAAAACCCCGATTACAGGGCCTCGAAAGAGCTCTGTAATCTAAGACATCTTTCAGTTTCCGTACACACAGCACCAACTTACTTTAAATATGGATACACAAATCATACAGTGGAACGTCAGAGGTCTTCTTAGGAACCTTGATGATGTGCAAGAGATTATACACAAACACAATCCAAAAGTGCTGTGTCTACAGGAAACACACCTCAAATCACAACACACAAACTTTCTCCGACAGCATGTTACTTTTCGCAAAGATCGCGATGATGCAATCGCATCATCGGGAGGTGTTGCAATTGTAATCCAAAAGAGCATAGCATGTCAACATTTACAGCTACGAACGGCCCTTGAAGCAGTGGCGGTTCGAATTGTTTTGCTAAACAAACTTATCACTATTTGCTCGATTTATATACCTCCACACTACAAACTAAGCAAACATGAATTTCAGTCCTTCATAGATGAATTGCCAGAACCGTACGTTGTACTTGGGGATTTCAATGCGCACAACAGCCTGTGGGGCGACTCTCGTATAGATGCGCGAGGTCGTCTTGTTGAACAGTTCCTCTTCTCTTCTGGTACATGCCTGCTGAATAAGAAGGCACCCACATATTATTCTCTCGCCAACCGAACATTTTCATCCATTGACCTCAGTCTAGTTTCCCCGTGTATATTGCCTGAACTCGAATGGGAAGTTAGGGAAAATCCTTACGGGAGCGACCACTTCCCCATACTAATAAGAACATCCAAAGAAAACGAATATCGTCCACAAGCTCCTAGGTGGAAGATAGACACAGCCGACTGGCAGAAATTTCGAACTCTCTCTAGCATCACATGGGCGGACCTATCTTCTTTAGAAATTGATGCTGCTGTGGATTATCTTACAGCATTCATAATAGATGCCGCATCACATTGCATACCCGAAGTAAGTGGTTTGGCATGCAAACCACGTGTACCGTGGTGGAACAGCGAGTGTCGAACCGCCCGTAAGAATCAGAACAAGGCGTGGGGGTTGCTGCGAGCTTCTCCCACCGCTGAGAATCTTATCAACTTTAAAAAAATAAAATCCCAAGGTAGGAGAACCCGCCGGCAGGCCAGAAGAGAAAGCTGGCACAAATTTTTATCGAGTATTAACTCGTTCAGAGATGAGGCCAAAGCCTGGAACAGGGTTAATAGGATTCGAGGGCGACAAACATATTCACTCCCTCTAGTAAATACACAGGGCGATACACTGAAAGATCAGGCCGACTC
>NW_027226055.1:0-24591 GCF_038994185.2 Dermacentor albipictus | reverse complement strand
TAAACGCGTTTGGCACAAATTCATGTGCGGTTCTAAAAAGAGTCAGCATTGGCATGCTTTTCACGTCGTTGGTAAGAAATCCACACGCGCGTTCTGCATAAAGCGTCATTGCATGCATCGTGTGTTTTGCAGAAAACAGCAATCTCGTCTACCAAAAGTGTCGTATTCATGCTTAAAACGCGTTTTGGCACAAATTCCATGTGCGGGTTCTAAAAAGAGCAGCATTGGCATGCTTTTCACGTCGTTGGTAGAATCCACACGCGCGTTCTGCCAAAAGCGTCATTTGCATGCATATCGTGTGGTTTTGCAGAAAACTGCATCCTCGTCTACCAAAAGTGTCGTATTCATGCTTAAAACGCGTTTTGGCACAAATCATGTGCGGGTTCTAAAAAGAGCAGCATTGGCATGCTTTTCACGTCGTTTGGTAGAACTCCACACGCGCGTTCTGCCAAAAGCGTCATTTGCATGCAAATCGTGTGGTTTTGCAGAAAACTGCAATCTCGTCTACCAAAAGTGTCGTATTCATGCTTAAAACGCGTTTTGGCACAAATCCATGTGCGGGTTCTAAAAAGAGCAGCATTGCATGCTTTTCACGTCGTTTGGTAGAAATCCACACGCGCGTTCTGCCAAAAGCGTCATTTGCATGCATATCGTGTGGTTTTGCAGAAAACTGCAATCTCGTCTACCAAAAGTGTCGTATTCATGCTTAAAACGCGTTTTGGCACAAATCCATGTGCGGGTTCTAAAAAGAGCAGCATTGGCATGCTTTTCACGTCGTTTGGTAGAAATCCACACGCGCGTTCTGCCAAAAGCGTCATTTGCATGCATATCGTGTGGTTTTGCAGAAAACTGCAATCTCGTCTACCAAAAGTGTC
Source organism: Dermacentor albipictus (assembly GCF_038994185.2). NCBI lineage: Eukaryota > Metazoa > Arthropoda > Arachnida > Ixodida > Ixodidae > Dermacentor > Dermacentor albipictus. The sequence goes on along the minus strand of NW_027226055.1, from coordinate 23,716 downwards.
GTATTCATGCTTAAAACGCGTTTTGGCACAAATCCATGTGCGGGTTCTAAAAAGAGCAGCATTGGCATGCTTTTCACGTCGTTTGGTAGAAATCCACACGCGCGTTCTGCCAAAAGCGTCATTTGCATGCATATCGTGTGGTTTTGCAGAAAACTGCAATCTCGTCTACCAAAAGTGTCGTATTCATGCTTAAAACGCGTTTTGGCACAAATCATGTGCGGGTTCTAAAAAGAGCAGCATTGGCATGCTTTTCACGTCGTTTGGTAGAAATCCACACGCGCGTTCTGCCAAAAGCGTCATTTGCATGCATATCGTGTGGTTTTGCAGAAAACTGCAATCTCGTCTACCAAAAGTGTCGTATTCATGCTTAAAACGCGTTTTGGCACAAATCCATGTGCGGTTCTAAAAAGAGCAGCATTGGCATGCTTTTCACGTCGTTTGGTAGAAATCCACACGCGCGTTTCTGCCAAAAGCGTCATTTGCATGCATATCGTGTGGTTTTGCAGAAAACTGCATCTCGTCTACCAAAAGTGTCGTATTCATGCTTAAAACGCGTTTTGGCACAAATCCATGTGCGGGTTCTAAAAAGAGCAGCATTGGCATGCTTTTCACGTCGTTTGGTAGAAATCCACACGCGTTCTGCCAAAAGCGTCATTTGCATGCAAATCGTGTGGTTTTGCAGAAAACTGCAATCTCGTCTACCAAAAGTGTCGTATTCATGCTTAAAACGCGTTTTGGCACAAATCCATGTGCGGGTTCTAAAAAGAGCAGCATTGGCATGCTTTTCACGTCGTTTGGTAGAAATCCACACGCGCGTTCTGCCAAAAGCGTCATTTGCATGCATATCGTGTGGTTTTGCAGAAAACTGCAATCTCGTCTACCAAAAGTGTCGTATTCATGCTTAAAACGCGTTTTGGCACAAATCCATGTGCGGGTTCTAAAAAGAGCAGCATTGGCATGCTTTTCACGTCGTTTGGTAGAAATCCACACGCGCGTTCTGCCAAAAGCGTCATTTGCATGCATATCGTGTGGTTTTGCAGAAAACTGCAATCTCGTCTACCAAAAGTGTCGTATTCATGCTTAAAACGCGTTTTGGCACAAATCCATGTGCGGGTTCTAAAAAGAGCAGCATTGGCATGCTTTTCACGTCGTTTGGTAGAAATCCACACGCGCGTTCTGCCAAAAGCGTCATTTGCATGCATATCGTGTGGTTTTGCAGAAAACTGCAATCTCGTCTACCAAAAGTGTCGTATTCATGCTTAAAACGCGTTTTGGCACAAATCCATGTGCGGGTTCTAAAAAGAGCAGCATTGGCATGCTTTTCACGTCGTTTGGTAGAAATCCACACGCGCGTTCTGCCAAAAGCGTCATTTGCATGCATATCGTGTGGTTTTGCAGAAAACTGCAATCTCGTCTACCAAAAGTGTCGTATTCATGCTTAAAACGCGTTTTGGCACAAATCCATGTGCGGGTTCTAAAAAGAGCAGCATTGGCATGCTTTTCACGTCGTTTGGTAGAAATCCACACGCGCGTTCTGCCAAAAGCGTCATTTGCATGCATATCGTGTGGTTTTGCAGAAAACTGCAATCTCGTCTACCAAAAGTGTCGTATTCATGCTTAAAACGCGTTTTGGCACAAATCCATGTGCGGGTGCTAAAAAGAGCAGCATTGGCATGCTTTTCACGTCGTTTGGTAGAAATCCACACGCGCGTTCTGCCAAAAGCGTCATTTGCATGCATATCGTGTGGTTTTGCAGAAAACTGCAATCTCGTCTACCAAAAGTGTCGTATTCATGCTTAAAACGCGTTTTGGCACAAATTCATGTGCGGGTTCTAAAAAGAGCAGCATTGGCATGCTTTTCACGTCGTTTGGTAGAAATCCACACGCGCGTTCTGCCAAAAGCGTCATTTGCATGCAAATCGTGTGGTTTTGCAGAAAACTGCAATCTCGTCTACCAAAAGTGTCGTATTCATGCTTAAAACGCGTTTTGGCACAAATCCATGTGCGGGTTCTAAAAAGAGCAGCATTGGCATGCTTTTCACGTCGTTTGGTAGAAATCCACACGCGCGTTCTGCCAAAAGCGTCATTTGCATGCATATCGTGTGGTTTTGCAGAAAACTGCAATCTCGTCTACCAAAAGTGTCGTATTCATGCTTAAAACGCGTTTTGGCACAAATTCATGTGCGGGTTCTAAAAAGAGCAGCATTGGCATGCTTTTCACGTCGTTTGGTAGAAATCCACACGCGCGTTCTGCCAAAAGCGTCATTTGCATGCATATCGTGTGGTTTTGCAGAAAACTGCAATCTCGTCTACCAAAAGTGTCGTATTCATGCTTAAAACGCGTTTTGGCACAAATCCATGTGCGGGTTCTAAAAAGAGCAGCATTGGCATGCTTTTCACGTCGTTTGGTAGAAATCCACACGCGCGTTCTGCCAAAAGCGTCATTTGCATGCAAATCGTGTGGTTTTGCAGAAAACTGCAATCTCGTCTACCAAAAGTGTCGTATTCATGCTTAAAACGCGTTTTGGCACAAATTCATGTGCGGGTTCTAAAAAGAGCAGCATTGGCCATGCTTTTCACGTCGTTTGGTAGAAATCCACACGCGCGTTCTGCCAAAAGCGTCATTTGCATGCATATCGTGTGGTTTTGCAGAAAACTGCATCCTCGTCTACCAAAAGTGTCGTATTCATGCTTAAAACGCGTTTTGGCACAAATCCATGTGCGGGTGCTAAAAAGAGCAGCATTGGCATGCTTTTCACGTCGTTTGGTAGAAATCCACACGCGCGTTCTGCCAAAAGCGTCATTTGCATGCATATCGTGTGGTTTTGCAGAAAACTGCAATCTCGTCTACCAAAAGTGTCGTATTCATGCCTAAAACGCGTTTTGGCACAAATCCACGTGCGGGTGCTAAAAAGAGCAGCATTGGCACGCTTTTCACGTCGTTTGGTAGAAATCCACACGCGCGTTCTGCCAAAAGCGTCATTTGCATGCAAATCGTGTGGTTTTGCAGAAAACTGCAATCTCGTCTACCAAAAGTGTCGTATTCATGCTTAAAACGCGTTTTGGCACAAATTCATGTGCGGGTTCTAAAAAGAGCAGCATTGGCATGCTTTTCACGTCGTTTGGTAGAAATCCACACGCGCGTTCTGCCAAAAGCGTCATTTGCATGCATATCGTGTGGTTTTGCAGAAAACTGCAATCTCGTCTACCAAAAGTGTCGTATGCATGCTTAAAACGCGTTTTGGCACAAATTCATGTGCGGGTTCTAAAAAGAGCAGCATTGGCATGCTTTTCACGTCGTTTGGTAGAAATCCACACGCGCGTTCTGCCAAAAGCGTCATTTGCATGCATATCGTGTGGTTTTGCAGAAAACAGCAATCTCGTCTACCAAAAGTGTCGTATTCATGCTTAAAACGCGTTTTGGCACAAATCCATGTGCGGGTTCTAAAAAGAGCAGCATTGGCATGCTTTTCACGTCGTTTGGTAGAAATCCACACGCGCGTTCTGCCAAAAGCGTCATTTGCATGCATATCGTGTGGTTTTGCAGAAAACTGCAATCTCGTCTACCAAAAGTGTCGTATTCATGCTTAAAACGCGTTTTGGCACAAATCCAAGTGCGGGTGCTAAAAAGAGCAGCATTGGCACGCTTTTCACGTCGTTTGGTAGAAATCCACACGCGCGTTCTGCCAAAAGCGTCATTTGCATGCAAATCGTGTGGTTTTGCAGAAAACTGCAATCTCGTCTACCAAAAGTGTCGTATTCATGCTTAAAACGCGTTTTGGCACAAATTCATGTGCGGGTTCTAAAAAGAGCAGCATTGGCATGCTTTTCACGTCGTTTGGTAGAAATCCACACGCGCGTTCTGCCAAAAGCGTCATTTGCATGCATATCGTGTGGTTTTGCAGAAAACTGCAATCTCGTCTACCAAAAGTGTCGTATTCATGCTTAAAACGCGTTTTGGCACAAATCCATGTGCGGGTTCTAAAAAGAGCAGCATTGGCATGCTTTTCGCGTCGTTTGGTAGAAATCCACACGCGCGTTCTGCCAAAAGCGTCATTTGCATGCATATCGTGTGGTTTTGCAGAAAACTGCATCCTCGTCTACCAAAAGTGTCGTATTCATGCGTAAAACGCGTTTTGGCACAAATCCATGTGCGGGTTCTAAAAAGAGCAGCATTGGCATGCTTTTCACGTCGTTTGGTGGAAATCCACACGCGCGTTCTGCCAAAAGCGTCATTTGCATGCAAATCGTGTGGTTTTGCAGAAAACTGCAATCTCGTCTACCAAAAGTGTCGTATGCATGCTTAAAACGCGTTTTGGCACAAATTCATGTGCGGGTTCTAAAAAGAGCAGCATTGGCATGCTTTTCACGTCGTTTGGTAGAAATCCACACGCGCGTTCTGCCAAAAGCGTCATTTGCATGCATATCGTGTGGTTTTGCAGAAAACAGCAATCTCGTCTACCAAAAGTGTCGTATTCATGCTTAAAACGCGTTTTGGCACAAATCCATGTGCGGGTTCTAAAAAGAGCAGCATTGGCATGCTTTTCACGTCGTTTGGTAGAAATCCACACGCGCGTTCTGCCAAAAGCGTCATTTGCATGCATATCGTGTGGTTTTGCAGAAAACTGCATCCTCGTCTACCAAAAGTGTCGTATTCATGCTTAAAACGCGTTTTGGCACAAATCCATGTGCGGGTGCTAAAAAGAGCAGCATTGGCATGCTTTTCACGTCGTTTGGTAGAAATCCACACGCGCGTTCTGCCAAAAGCGTCATTTGCATACAAATCGTGTGGTTTTGCAGAAAACTGCAATCTCGTCTACCAAAATGTCGTATTCATGCTTAAAACGCGTTTTGGCACAAATTCATGTGCGGGTTCTAAAAAGAGCAGCATTGGCATGCTTTTCACGTCGTTTGGTAGAAATCCACACGCGCGTTCTGCCAAAAGCGTCATTTGCATGCATATCGTGTGGTTTTGCAGAAAACAGCAATCTCGTCTACCAAAAGTGTCGTATTCATGCTTAAAACGCGTTTTGGCACAAATCCATGTGCGGGTTCTAAAAAGAGCAGCATTGGCATGCTTTTCACGTCGTTTGGTAGAAATCCACACGCGCGTTCTGCCAAAAGCGTCATTTGCATGCATATCGTGTGGTTTTGCAGAAAACTGCAATCTCGTCTACCAAAAGTGTCGTATTCATGCTTAAAACGCGTTTTGGCACAAATCCAAGTGCGGGTGCTAAAAAGAGCAGCATTGGCACGCTTTTCACGTCGTTTGGTAGAAATCCACACGCGCGTTCTGCCAAAAGCGTCATTTGCATGCAAATCGTGTGGTTTTGCAGAAAACTGCAATCTCGTCTACCAAAAGTGTCGTATTCATGCTTAAAACGCGTTTTGGCACAAATTCATGTGCGGGTTCTAAAAAGAGCAGCATTGGCATGCTTTTCACGTCGTTTGGTAGAAATCCACACGCGCGTTCTGCCAAAAGCGTCATTTGCATGCATATCGTGTGGTTTTGCAGAAAACAGCAATCTCGTCTACCAAAAGTGTCGTATTCATGCTTAAAACGGGTTTTGGCACAAATCCATGTGCGGGTTCTAAAAAGAGCAGCATTGGCATGCTTTTCACGTCGTTTGGTAGAAATCCACACGCGCGTTCTGCCAAAAGCGTCATTTGCATGCATATCGTGTGGTTTTGCAGAAAACTGCAATCTCGTCTACCAAAAGTGTCGTATTCATGCTTAAAACGCGTTTTGGCACAAATCCAAGTGCGGGTGCTAAAAAGAGCAGCATTGGCACGCTTTTCACGTCGTTTGGTAGAAATCCACACGCGCGTTCTGCCAAAAGCGTCATTTGCATGCAAATCGTGTGGTTTTGCAGAAAACTGCAATCTCGTCTACCAAAAGTGTCGTATTCATGCTTAAAACGCGTTTTGGCACAAATTCATGTGCGGGTTCTAAAAAGAGCAGCATTGCCATGCTTTTCACGTCGTTTGGTAGAAATCCACACGCGCGTTCTGCCAAAAGCGTCATTTGCATGCATATCGTGTGGTTTTGCAGAAAACTGCATCCTCGTCTACCAAAAGTGTCGTATTCATGCTTAAAACGCATTTTGGCACAAATCCATGTGCGGGTGCTAAAAAGAGCAGCATTGGCATGCTTTTCACGTCGTTTGGTAGAAATCCACACGCGCGTTCTGCCAAAAGCGTCATTTGCATGCATATCGTGTGGTTTTGCAGAAAACTGCAATCTCGTCTACCAAAAGTGTCGTATTCATGCTTAAAACGCGTTTTGGCACAAATCCAAGTGCGGGTGCTAAAAAGAGCAGCATTGGCACGCTTTTCACGTCGTTTGGTAGAAATCCACACGCGCGTTCTGCCAAAAGCGTCATTTGCATGCAAATCTTGTGGTTTTGCAGAAAACTGCAATCTCGTCTACCAAAAGTGTCGTATTCATGCTTAAAACGCGTTTTGGCACAAATTCATGTGCGGGTTCTAAAAAGAGCAGCATTGGCATGCTTTTCACGTCGTTTGGTAGAAATCCACACGCGCGTTCTGCCAAAAGCGTCATTTGCATGCATATCGTGTGGTTTTGCAGAAAACTGCAATCTCGTCTACCAAAAGTGTCGTATTCATGCTTAAAACGCGTTTTGGCACAAATCCATGTGCGGGTTCTAAAAAGAGCAGCATTGGCATGCTTTTCACGTCGTTTGGTAGAAATCCACATGCGCGTTCTGCCAAAAGCGTCATTTGCATGCATATCGTGTGGTTTTGCAGAAAACTGCAATCTCGTCTACCAAAAGTGTCGTATTCATGCTTAAAACGCGTTTTGGCACAAATCCAAGTGCGGGTCCTAAAAAGAGCAGCATTGGCACGCTTTTCACGTCGTTTGGTAGAAATCCACACGCGCGTTCTGCCAAAAGCGTCATTTGCATGCATATCGTGTGGTTTTGCAGAAAACAGCAATCTCGTCTACCAAAAGTGTCGTATTCATGCTTAAAACACGTTTTGGCACAAATCCATGTGCGGGTTCTAAAAAGAGCAGCATTGGCATGCTTTTCACGTCGTTTGGTAGAAATCCACACGCGCGTTCTGCCAAAAGCGTCATTTGCATGCATATCGTGTGGTTTTGCAGAAAACTGCAATCTCGTCTACCAAAAGTGTCGTATTCATGCTTAAAACGCGTTTTGGCACAAATCCAAGTGCGGGTGCTAAAAAGAGCAGCATTGGCACGCTTTTCACGTCGTTTGGTAGAAATCCACACGCGCGTTCTGCCAAAAGCGTCATTTGCATGCAAATCGTGTGGTTTTGCAGAAAACTGCAATCTCGTCTACCAAAAGTGTCGTATTCATGCTTAAAACGCGTTTTGGCACAAATTCATGTGCGGGTTCTAAAAAGAGCAGCATTGGCATGCTTTTCACGTCGTTTGGTAGAAATCCACACGCGCGTTCTGCCAAAAGCGTCATTTGCATGCATATCGTGTGGTTTTGCAGAAAACTGCAATCTCGTCTACCAAAAGTGTCGTATTCATGCTTAAAACGCGTTTTGGCACAAATCCATGTGCGGGTTCTAAAAAGAGCAGCATTGGCATGCTTTTCACGTCGTTTGGTAGAAATCCACACGCGCGTTCTGCCAAAAGCGTCATTTGCATGCAAATCGTGTGGTTTTGCAGAAAACTGCAATCTCGTCTACCAAAAGTGTCGTATGCATGCTTAAAACGCGTTTTGGCACAAATTCATGTGCGGGTTCTAAAAAGAGCAGCATTGGCATGCTTTTCAAGTCGTTTGGTAGAAATCCACACGCGCGTTCTGCCAAAAGCGTCATTTGCATGCATATCGTGTGGTTTTGCAGAAAACAGCAATCTCGTCTACCAAAAGGGTCGTATTCATGCTTAAAACGCGTTTTGGCACAAATCCATGTGCGGGTTCTAAAAAGAGCAGCATTGGCATGCTTTTCACGTCGTTTGGTAGAAATCCACACGCGCGTTCTGCCAAAAGCGTCATTTGCATGCATATCGTGTGGTTTTGCAGAAAACTGCATCCTCGTCTACCAAAAGTGTCGTATTCATGCTTAAAACGCGTTTTGGCACAAATCCCTGTGCGGGTGCTAAAAAGAGCAGCATTGGCATGCTTTTCACGTCGTTTGGTAGAAATCCACACGCGCGTTCTGCCAAAAGCGTCATTTGCATGCAAATCGTGTGGTTTTGCAGAAAACTGCAATCTCGTCTACCAAAAGTGTCGTATTCATGCTTAAAACGCGTTTTGGCACAAATCCAAGTGCGGGTGCTAAAAAGAGCAGCATTGCCACGCTTTTCACGTCGTTTGGTAGAAATCCACACGCGCGTTCTGCCAAAAGCGTCATTTGCATGCAAATCGTGTGGTTTTGCAGAAAACTGCAATCTCGTCTACCAAAAGTGTCGTATTCATGCTTAAAACGCGTTTTGGCACAAATTCATGTGCGGGTTCTAAAAAGAGCAGCATTGGCATGCTTTTCACGTCGTTTGGTAGAAATCCACACGCGCGTTCTGCCAAAAGCGTCATTTGCATGCATATCGTGTGGTTTTGCAGAAAACTGCAATCTCGTCTGCCAAAAGTGTCGTATTCATGCTTAAAACGCGTTTTGGCACAAATCCATGTGCGGGTTCTAAAAAGAGCAGCATTGGCATGCTTTTCACGTCGTTTGGTAGAAATCCACACGCGCGTTCTGCCAAAAGCGTCATTTGCATGCATATCGTGTGGTTTTGCAGAAAACTGCAATCTCGTCTACCAAAAGTGTCGTATTCATGCTTAAAACGCGTTTTGGCACAAATCCAAGTGCGGGTGCTAAAAAGAGCAGCATTGGCACGCTTTTCACGTCGTTTGGTAGAAATCCACACGCGCGTTCTGCCAAAAGCGTCATTTGCATGCAAATCGTGTGGTTTTGCAGAAAACTGCAATCTCGTCTACCAAAAGTGTCGTATGCATGCTTAAAACGCGTTTTGGCACAAATTCATGTGCGGGTTCTAAAAAGAGCAGCATTGGCATGCTTTTCACGTCGTTTGGTAGAAATCCACACGCGCGTTCTGCCAAAAGCGTCATTTGCATGCATATCGTGTGGTTTTGCAGAAAACAGCAATCTCGTCTACCAAAAGTGTCGTATTCATGCTTAAAACGCGTTTTGGCACAAATCCATGTGCGGGTTCTAAAAAGAGCAGCATTGGCATGCTTTTCACGTCGTTTGGTAGAAATCCACACGCGCGTTCTGCCAAAAGCGTCATTTGCATGCATATCGTGTGGTTTTGCAGAAAACTGCAATCTCGTCTACCAAAAGTGTCGTATTCATGCTTAAAACGCGTTTTGGCACAAATCCAAGTGCGGGTGCTAAAAAGAGCAGCATTGGCACGCTTTTCACGTCGTTTGGTAGAAATCCACACGCGCGTTCTGCCAAAAGCGTCATTTGCATGCAAATCGTGTGGTTTTGCAGAAAACTGCAATCTCGTCTACCAAAAGTGTCGTATTCATGCTTAAAACGCGTTTTGGCACAAATTCATGTGCCGGTTCTAAAAAGAGCAGCATTGGCATGCTTTTCACGTCGTTTGGTAGAAATCCACACGCGCGTTCTGCCAAAAGCGTCATTTGCATGCATATCGTGTGGTTTTGCAGAAAACTGCAATCTCGTCTACCAAAAGTGTCGTATTCATGCTTAAAACGCGTTTTGGCACAAATCCATGTGCGGGTTCTAAAAAGAGCAGCATTGGCATGCTTTTCACGTCGTTTGGTAGAAATCCACACGCGCGTTCTGCCAAAAGCGTCATTTGCATGCATATCGTGTGGTTTTGCAGAAAACTGCATCCTCGTCTACCAAAAGTGTCGTATTCATGCGTAAAACGCGTTTTGGCACAAATCCATGTGCGGGTTCTAAAAAGAGCAGCATTGGCATGCTTTTCACGTCGTTTGGTGGAAATCCACACGCGCGTTCTGCCAAAAGCGTCATTTGCATGCAAATCGTGTGGTTTTGCAGAAAACTGCAATCTCGTCTACCAAAAGTGTCGTATGCATGCTTAAAACGCGTTTTGGCACAAATTCATGTGCGGGTTCTAAAAAGAGCAGCATTGGCATGCTTTTCACGTCGTTTGGTAGAAATCCACACGCGCGTTCTGCCAAAAGCGTCATTTGCATGCATATCGTGTGGTTTTGCAGAAAACAGCAATCTCGTCTACCAAAAGTGTCGTATTCATGCTTAAAACGCGTTTTGGCACAAATCCATGTGCGGGTTCTAAAAAGAGCAGCATTGGCATGCTTTTCACGTCGTTTGGTAGAAATCCACACGCGCGTTCTGCCAAAAGCGTCATTTGCATGCATATCGTGTGGTTTTGCAGAAAACTGCATCCTCGTCTACCAAAAGTGTCGTATTCATGCTTAAAACGCGTTTTGGCACAAATCCATGTGCGGGTGCTAAAAAGAGCAGCATTGGCATGCTTTTCACGTCGTTTGGTAGAAATCCACACGCGCGTTCTGCCAAAAGCGTCATTTGCATGCAAATCGTGTGGTTTTGCAGAAAACTGCAATCTCGTCTACCAAAAGTGTCGTATTCATGCTTAAAACGCGTTTTGGCACAAATTCATGTGCGGGTTCTAAAAAGAGCAGCATTGGCATGCTTTTCACGTCGTTTGGTAGAAATCCACACGCGCGTTCTGCCAAAAGCGTCATCTGCATGCATATCGTGTGGTTTCGCAGAAAACTGCAATCTCGTCTACCAAAAGTGTCGTATTCATGCTTAAAACGCGTTTTGGCACAAATCCAAGTGCGGGTGCTAAAAAGAGCAGCATTGGCACGCTTTTCACGTCGTTTGGTAGAAATCCACACGCGCGTTCTGCCAAAAGCGTCATTTGCATGCAAATCGTGTGGTTTTGCAGAAAACTGCAATCTCGTCTACCAAAAGTGTCGTATTCATGCTTAAAACGCGTTTTGGCACAAATTCATGTGCGGGTTCTAAAAAGAGCAGCATTGGCATGCTTTTCACGTCGTTTGGTAGAAATCCACACGCGCGTTCTGCCAAAAGCGTCATTTGCATGCAAATCGTGTGGTTTTGCAGAAAACTGCATCCTCGTCTACCAAAAGTGTCGTATTCATGCTTAAAACGCGTTTTGGCACAAATCCATGTGCGGGTGCTAAAAAGAGCAGCATTGGCATGCTTTTCACGTCGTTTGGTAGAAATCCACACGCGCGTTCTGCCAAAAGCGTCATTTGCATGCATATCGTGTGGTTTTGCAGAAAACTGCAATCTCGTCTACCAAAAGTGTCGTATTCATGCTTAAAACGCGTTTTGGCACAAATTCATGTGCGGGTTCTAAAAAGAGCAACATTGGCATGCTTTTCACGTCGTTTGGTAGAAATCCACACGCGCGTTCTGCCAAAAGCGTCATTTGCATGCATATCGTGTGGTTTTGCAGAAAACTGCAATCTCGTCTACCAAAAGTGTCGTATTCATGCTTAAAACAAGTTTTGGCACAAATCCATGTGCGGGTTCTAAAAAGAGCAGCATTGGCATGCTTTTCACGTCGTTTGGTAGAAATCCACACGCGCGTTCTGCCAAAAGCGTCATTTGCATGCAAATCGTGTGGTTTTGCAGAAAACTGCAATCTCGTCTACCAAAAGTGTTGTATTCATGCTTAAAACGCGTTTTGGCACAAATTCATGTGCGGGTTCTAAAAAGAGCAGGATTGCCATGCTTTTCACGTCGTTTGGTAGAAATCCACACGCGCGTTCTGCCAAAAGCGTCATTTGCATGCATATCGTGTGGTTTTGCAGAAAACTGCATCCTCGTCTACCAAAAGTGTCGTATTCATGCTTAAAACGCGTTTTGGCACAAATCCATGTGCGGGTGCTAAAAAGAGCAGCATTGGCATGCTTTTCACGTCGTTTGGTAGAAATCCACACGCGCGTTCTGCCAAAAGCGTCATTTGCATGCATATCGTGTGGTTTTGCAGAAAACTGCAATCTCGTCTACCAAAAGTGTCGTATTCATGCTTAAAACGCGTTTTGGCACAAATCCAAGTGCGGGTGCTAAAAAGAGCAGCATTGGCACGCTTTTCACGTCGTTTGGTAGAAATCCACACGCGCGTTCTGCCAAAAGCGTCATTTGCATGCAAATCGTGTGGTTTTGCAGAAAACTGCAATCTCGTCTACCAAAAGTGTCGTATTCATGCTTAAAACGCGTTTTGGCACAAATTCATGTGCGGGTTCTAAAAAGAGCAGCATTGGCATGCTTTTCACGTCGTTTGGTAGAAATCCACACGCGCGTTCTGCCAAAAGCGTCATTTGCATGCATATCGTGTGGTTTTGCAGAAAACTGCAATCTCGTCTACCAAAAGTGTCGTATGCATGCTTAAAACGCGTTTTGGCACAAATTCATGTGCGGGTTCTAAAAAGAGCAGCATTGGCATGATTTTCACGTCGTTTGGTAGAAATCCACACGCGCGTTCTGCCAAAAGCGTCATTTGCATGCATATCGTGTGGTTTTGCAGAAAACAGCAATCTCGTCTACCAAAAGTGTCGTATTCATGCTTAAAACGCGTTTTGGCACAAATCCATGTGCGGGTTCTAAAAAGAGCAGCATTGGCATGCTTTTCACGTCGTTTGGTAGAAATCCACACGCGCGTTCTGCCAAAAGCGTCATTTGCATGCATATCGTGTGGTTTTGCAGAAAACTGCAATCTCGTCTACCAAAAGTGTCGTATTCATGCTTAAAACGCGTTTTGGCACAAATCCAAGTGCGGGTGCTAAAAAGAGCAGCATTGGCACGCTTTTCACGTCGTTTGGTAGAAATCCACACGCGCGTTCTGCCAAAAGCGTCATTTGCATGCAAATCGTGTGGTTTTGCAGAAAACTGCAATCTCGTCTACCAAAAGTGTCGTATTCATGCTTAAAACGCGTTTTGGCACAAATTCATGTGCGGGTTCTAAAAAGAGCAGCATTGGCATGCTTTTCACGTCGTTTGGTAGAAATCCACACGCGCGTTCTGCCAAAAGCGTCATTTGCATGCATATCGTGTGGTTTTGCAGAAAACTGCAATCTCCTCTACCAAAAGTGTCGTATTCATGCTTAAAACGCGTTTTGGCACAAATCCATGTGCGGGTTCTAAAAAGAGCAGCATTGGCATGCTTTTCACGTCGTTTGGTAGAAATCCACACGCGCGTTCTGCCAAAAGCGTCATTTGCATGCATATCGTGTGGTTTTGCAGAAAACTGCATCCTCGTCTACCAAAAGTGTCGTATTCATGCGTAAAACGCGTTTTGGCACAAATCCATGTGCGGGTTCTAAAAAGAGCAGCATTGGCATGCTTTTCACGTCGTTTGGTGGAAATCCACACGCGCGTTCTGCCAAAAGCGTCATTTGCATGCAAATCGTGTGGTTTTGCAGAAAACTGCAATCTCGTCTACCAAAAGTGTCGTATGCATGCTTAAAACGCGTTTTGGCACAAATTCATGTGCGGGTTCTAAAAAGAGCAGCATTGGCATGCTTTTCACGTCGTTTGGTAGAAATCCACACGCGCGTTCTGCCAAAAGCGTCATTTGCATGCATATCGTGTGGTTTTGCAGAAAACAGCAATCTCGTCTACCAAAAGTGTCGTATTCATGCTTAAATCGCGTTTTGGCACAAATCCATGTGCGGGTTCTAAAAAGAGCAGCATTGGCATGCTTTTCACGTCGTTTGGTAGAAATCCACACGCGCGTTCTGCCAAAAGCGTCATTTGCATGCATATCGTGTGGTTTTGCAGAAAACTGCATCCTCGTCTACCAAAAGTGTCGTATTCGTGCTTAAAACGTGTTTTGGCACAAATCCATGTGCGGGTGCTAAAAAGAGCAGCATTGGCATGCTTTTCACGTCGTTTGGTAGAAATCCACACGCGCGTTCTGCCAAAAGCGTCATTTGCATGCAAATCGTGTGGTTTTGCAGAAAACTGCAATCTCGTCTACCAAAAGTGTCGTATTCATGCTTAAAACGCGTTTTGGCACAAATTCATGTGCGGGTTCTAAAAAGAGCAGCATTGGCATGCTTTTCACGTCGTTTGGTAGAAATCCACACGCGCGTTCTGCCAAAAGCGTCATTTGCATGCATATCGTGTGGTTTTGCAGAAAACAGCAATCTCGTCTACCAAAAGTGTCGTATTCATGCTTAAAACGCGTTTTGGCACAAATCCATGTGCGGGTTCTAAAAAGAGCAGCATTGGCATGCTTTTCACGTCGTTTGGTAGAAATCCACACGCGCGTTCTGCCAAAAGCGTCATTTGCATGCATATCGTGTGGTTTTGCAGAAAACTGCAATCTCGTCTACCAAAAGTGTCGTATGCATGCTTAAAACGCGTTTTGGCACAAATCCAAGTGCGGGTGCTAAAAAGAGCAGCATTGGCACGCTTTTCACGTCGTTTGGTAGAAATCCACACGCGCGTTCTGCCAAAAGCGTCATTTGCATGCAAATCGTGTGGTTTTGCAGAAAACTGCAATCTCGTCTACCAAAAGTGTCGTATTCATGCTTAAAACGCGTTTTGGCACAAATTTATGTGCGGGTTCTAAAAAGAGCAGCATTGGCATGCTTTTCACGTCGTTTGGTAGAAATCCACACGCGCGTTCTGCCAAAAGCGTCATTTGCATGCATATCGTGTGGTTTTGCAGAAAACAGCAATCTCGTCTACCAAAAGTGTCGTATTCATGCTTAAAACGCGTTTTGGCACAAATCCATGTGCGGGTTCTAAAAAGAGCAGCATTGGCATGCTTTTCACGTCGTTTGGTAGAAATCCACACGCGCGTTCTGCCAAAAGCGTCATTTGCATGCATATCGTGTGGTTTTGCAGAAAACTGCAATCTCGTCTACCAAAAGTGTCGTATTCATGCTTAAAACGTGTTTTGGCACAAATCCAAGTGCGGGTGCTAAAAAGAGCAGCATTGGCACGCTTTTCACGTCGTTTGGTAGAAATCCACACGCGCGTTCTGCCAAAAGCGTCATTTGCATGCAAATCGTGTGGTTTTGCAGAAAACTGCAATCTCGTCTACCAAAAGTGTCGTATTCATGCTTAAAACGCGTTTTGGCACAAATTCATGTGCGGGTTCTAAAAAGAGCAGCATTGGCATGCTTTTCACGTCGTTTGGTAGAAATCCACACGCGCGTTCTGCCAAAAGCGTCATTTGCATGCAAATCGTGTGGTTTTGCAGAAAACTGCATCCTCGTCTACCAAAAGTGTCGTATTCATGCTTAAAACGCGTTTTGGCACAAATTCATGTGCGGGTTCTAAAAAGAGCAGCATTGGCATGCTTTTCACGTCGTTTGGTAGAAATCCACACGCGCGTTCTGCCAAAAGCGTCATTTGCATGCATATCGTGTGGTTTTGCAGAAAACTGCAATCTCGTCTACCAAAAGTGTCGTATTCATGCTTAAAACGCGTTTTGGCACAAATTCATGTGCGGGTTCTAAAAAGAGCAACATTGGCATGCTTTTCACGTCGTTTGGTAGAAATCCACACGCGCGTTCTGCCAAAAGCGTCATTTGCATGCATATCGTGTGGTTTTGCAGAAAACTGCAATCTCGTCTACCAAAAGTGTCGTATTCATGCTTAAAACGCGTTTTGGCACAAATTCATGTGCGGGTTCTAAAAAGAGCAGCATTGCCATGCTTTTCACGTCGTTTGGTAGAAATCCACACGCGCGTTCTGCCAAAAGCGTCATTTGCATGCATATCGTGTGGTTTTGCAGAAAACTGCATCCTCGTCTACCAAAAGTGTCGTATTCATGCTTAAAACGCGTTTTGGCACAAATCCATGTGCGGGTGCTAAAAAGAGCAGCATTGGCATGCTTTTCACGTCGTTTGGTAGAAATCCACACGCGCGTTCTGCCAAAAGCGTCATTTGCATGCATATCGTGTGGTTTTGCAGAAAACTGCAATCTCGTCTACCAAAAGTGTCGTATTCATGCTTAAAACGCGTTTTGGCACAAATCCAAGTGCGGGTGCTAAAAAGAGCAGCATTGGCACGCTTTTCACGTCGTTTGGTAGAAATCCACACGCGCGTTCTGCCAAAAGCGTCATTTGCATGCAAATCGTGTGGTTTTGCAGAAAACTGCAATCTCGTCTACCAAAAGTGTCGTATTCATGCTTAAAACGCGTTTTGGCACAAATTCATGTGCGGGTTCTAAAAAGAGCAGCATTGGCATGCTTTTCACGTCGTTTGGTAGAAATCCACACGCGCGTTCTGCCAAAAGCGTCATTTGCATGCATATCGTGTGGTTTTGCAGAAAACTGCAATCTCGTCTACCAAAAGTGTCGTATTCATGCGTAAAACGCGTTTTGGCACAAATCCATGTGCGGGTTCTAAAAAGAGCAGCATTGGCATGCTTTTCACGTCGTTTGGTGGAAATCCACACGCGCGTTCTGCCAAAAGCGTCATTTGCATGCAAATCGTGTGGTTTTGCAGAAAACTGCAATCTCGTCTACCAAAAGTGTCGTATGCATGCTTAAAACGCGTTTTGGCACAAATTCATGTGCGGGTTCTAAAAAGAGCAGCATTGGCATGCTTTTCACGTCGTTTGGTAGAAATCCACACGCGCGTTCTGCCAAAAGCGTCATTTGCATGCATATCGTGTGGTTTTGCAGAAAACAGCAATCTCGTCTACCAAAAGTGTCGTATTCATGCTTAAAACGCGTTTTGGCACAAATCCATGTGCGGGTTCTAAAAAGAGCAGCATTGGCATGCTTTTCACGTCGTTTGGTAGAAATCCACACGCGCGTTCTGCCAAAAGCGTCATTTGCATGCATATCGTGTGGTTTTGCAGAAAACTGCATCCTCGTCTACCAAAAGTGTCGTATTCATGCTTAAAACGCGTTTTGGCAAAAATCCATGTGCGGGTGCTAAAAAGAGCAGCATTGGCATGCTTTTCACGTCGTTTGGTAGAAATCCACACGCGCGTTCTGCCAAAAGCGTCATTTGCATGCAAATCGTGTGGTTTTGCAGAAAACTGCAATCTCGTCTACCAAAAGTGTCGTATTCATGCTTAAAACGCGTTTTGGCACAAATTCATGTGCGGGTTCTAAAAAGAGCAGCATTGGCATGCTTTTCACGTCGTTTGGTAGAAATCCACACGCGCGTTCTGCCAAAAGCGTCATTTGCATGCATATCGTGTGGTTTTGCAGAAAACAGCAATCTCGTCTACCAAAAGTGTCGTATTCATGCTTAAAACGCGTTTTGGCACAAATCCATGTGCGGGTTCTAAAAAGAGCAGCATTGGCATGCTTTTCACGTCGTTTGGTAGAAATCCACACGCGCGTTCTGCCAAAAGCGTCATTTGCATGCATATCGTGTGGTTTTGCAGAAAACTGCAATCTCGTCTACCAAAAGTGTCGTATTCATGCTTAAAACGCGTTTTGGCACAAATCCAAGTGCGGGTGCTAAAAAGAGCAGCATTGGCACGCTTTTCACGTCGTTTGGTAGAAATCCACACGCGCGTTCTGCCAAAAGCGTCATTTGCATGCAAATCGTGTGGTTTTGCAGAAAACTGCAATCTCGTCTACCAAAAGTGTCGTATTCATGCTTAAAACGCGTTTTGGCACAAATTCATGTGCGGGTTCTAAAAAGAGCAGCATTGGCATGCTTTTCACGTCGTTTGGTAGAAATCCACACGCGCGTTCTGCCAAAAGCGTCATTTGCATGCATATCGTGTGGTTTTGCAGAAAACAGCAATCTCGTCTACCAAAAGTGTCGTATTCATGCTTAAAACGCGTTTTGGCACAAATCCATGTGCGGGTTCTAAAAAGAGCAGCATTGGCATGCTTTTCACGTCGTTTGGTAGAAATCCACACGCGCGTTCTGCCAAAAGCGTCATTTGCATGCATATCGTGTGGTTTTGCAGAAAACTGCAATCTCGTCTACCAAAAGTGTCGTATTCATGCTTAAAACGCGTTTTGGCACAAATCCAAGTGCGGGTGCTAAAAAGAGCAGCATTGGCACGCTTTTCACGTCGTTTGGTAGAAATCCACACGCGCGTTCTGCCAAAAGCGTCATTTGCATGCAAATCGTGTGGTTTTGCAGAAAACTGCAATCTCGTCTACCAAAAGTGTCGTATTCATGCTTAAAACGCGTTTTGGCACAAATTCATGTGCGGGTTCTAAAAAGAGCAGCATTGGCATGCTTTTCACGTCGTTTGGTAGAAATCCACACGCGCGTTCTGCCAAAAGCGTCATTTGCATGCAAATCGTGTGGTTTTGCAGAAAACTGCATCCTCGTCTACCAAAAGTGTCGTATTCATGCTTAAAACGCGTTTTGGCACAAATCCATGTGCGGGTGCTAAAAAGAGCAGCATTGGCATGCTTTTCACGTCGTTTGGTAGAAATCCACACGCGCGTTCTGCCAAAAGCGTCATTTGCATGCATATCGTGTGGTTTTGCAGAAAACTGCAATCTCGTCTACCAAAAGTGTCGTATTCATGCTTAAAACGCGTTTTGGCACAAATTCATGTGCGGGTTCTAAAAAGAGCAACATTGGCATGCTTTTCACGTCGTTTGGTAGAAATCCACACGCGCGTTCTGCCAAAAGCGTCATTTGCATGCATATCGTGTGGTTTTGCAGAAAACTGCAATCTCATCTACCAAAAGTGTCGTATTCATGCTTAAAACGCGTTTTGGCACAAATCCATGTGCGGGTTCTAAAAAGAGCAGCATTGGCATGCTTTTCACGTCGTTTGGTAGAAATCCACACGCGCGTTCTGCCAAAAGCGTCATTTGCATGCAAATCGTGTGGTTTTGCAGAAAACTGCAATCTCGTCTAACAAAAGTGTCGTATTCATGCTTAAAACGCGTTTTGGCAAGAATTCATGTGCGGGTTCTAAAAAGAGCAGCATTGCCATGCTTTTCACGTCGTTTGGTAGAAATCCACACGCGCGTTCTGCCAAAAGCGTCATTTGCATGCATATCGTGTGGTTTTGCAGAAAACTGCATCCTCGTCTACCAAAAGTGTCGTATTCATGCTTAAAACGCGTTTTGGCACAAATCCATGTGCGGGTGCTAAAAAGAGCAGCATTGGCATGCTTTTCACGTCGTTTGGTAGAAATCCACACGCGCGTTCTGCCAAAAGCGTCATTTGCATGCATATCGTGTGGTTTTGCAGAAAACTGCAATCTCGTCTACCAAAAGTGTCGTATTCATGCTTAAAACGCGTTTTGGCACAAATCCAAGTGCGGGTGCTAAAAAGAGCAGCATTGGCACGCTTTTCACGTCGTTTGGTAGAAATCCACAAGCGCGTTCTGCCAAAAGCGTCATTTGCATGCAAATCGTGTGGTTTTGCAGAAAACTGCAATCTCGTCTACCAAAAGTGTCGTATTCATGCTTAAAACGCGTTTTGGCACAAATTCATGTGCGGGTTCTAAAAAGAGCAGCATTGGCATGCTTTTCACGTCGTTTGGTAGAAATCCACACGCGCGTTCTGCCAAAAGCGTCATTTGCATGCATATCGTGTGGTTTTGCAGAAAACTGCAATCTCGTCTACCAAAAGTGTCGTATTCATGCTTAAAACGCGTTTTGGCACAAATCCATGTGCGGGTTCTAAAAAGAGCAGCATTGGCATGCCTTTCACGTCGTTTGGTAGAAATCCACACGCGCGTTCTGCCAAAAGCGTCATTTGCATGCATATCGTGTGGTTTTGCAGAAAACTGCAATCTCGTCTACCAAAAGTGTCGTATTCATGCTTAAAACGCGTTTTGGCACAAATCCAAGTGCGGGTGCTAAAAAGAGCAGCATTGGCACGCTTTTCACGTCGTTTGGTAGAAATCCACACGCGCGTTCTGCCAAAAGCGTCATTTGCATGCAAATCGTGTGGTTTTGCAGAAAACTGCAATCTCGTCTACCAAAAGTGTCGTATGCATGCTTAAAACGCGTTTTGGCACAAATTCATGTGCGGGTTCTAAAAAGAGCAGCATTGGCATGCTTTTCACGTCGTTTGGTAGAAATCCACACGCGCGTTCTGCCAAAAGCGTCATTTGCATGCATATCGTGTGGTTTTGCAGAAAACAGCAATCTCGTCTACCAAAAGTGTCGTATTCATGCTTAAAACGCGTTTTGGCACAAATCCATGTGCGGGTTCTAAAAAGAGCAGCATTGGCATGCTTTTCACGTCGTTTGGTAGAAATCCACACGCGCGTTCTGCCAAAAGCGTCATTTGCATGCATATCGTGTGGTTTTGCAGAAAACTGCAATCTCGTCTACCAAAAGTGTCGTATTCATGCTTAAAACGCGTTTTGGCACAAATCCAAGTGCGGGTGCTAAAAAGAGCAGCATTGGCACGCTTTTCACGTCGTTTGGTAGAAATCCACACGCGCGTTCTGCCAAAAGCGTCATTTGCATGCAAATCGTGTGGTTTTGCAGAAAACTGCAATCTCGTCTACCAAAAGTGTCGTATTCATGCTTAAAACGCGTTTTGGCACAAATTCATGTGCGGGTTCTAAAAAGAGCAGCATTGGCATGCTTTTCACGTCGTTTGGTAGAAATCCACACGCGCGTTCTGCCAAAAGCGTCATTTGCATGCATATCGTGTGGTTTTGCAGAAAACTGCAATCTCGTCTACCAAAAGTGTCGTATTCATGCTTAAAACGGGTTTTGGCACAAATTCATGTGCGGGTTCTAAAAAGAGCAGCATTGGCATGCTTTTCACGTCGTTTGGTAGAAATCCACACGCGCGTTCTGCCAAAAGCGTCATTTGCATGCATATCGTGTGGTTTTGCAGAAAACTGCAATCTCGTCTACCAAAAGTGTCGTATTCATGCTTAAAACGCGTTTTGGCACAAATCCATGTGCGGGTTCTAAAAAGAGCAGCATTGGCATGCTTTTCACGTCGTTTGGTAGAAATCCACACGCGCGTTCTGCCAAAAGCGTCATTTGCATGCATATCGTGTGGTTTTGCAGAAAACTGCAATCTCGTCTACCAAAAGTGTCGTATTCATGCTTAAAACGCGTTTTGGCACAAATCCAAGTGCGGGTGCTTAAAAGAGCAGCATTGGCACGCTTTTCACGTCGTTTGGTAGAAATCCACACGCGCGTTCTGCCAAAAGCGTCATTTGCATGCAAATCGTGTGGTTTTGCAGAAAACTGCAATCTCGTCTACCAAAAGTGTCGTATTCATGCTTAAAACGCGTTTTGGCACAAATTCATGTGCGGGTTCTAAAAAGAGCAGCATTGGCATGCTTTTCACGTCGTTTGGTAGAAATCCACACGCGCGTTCTGCCAAAAGTGTCATTTGCATGCATATCGTGTGGTTTTGCAGAAAACAGCAATCTCGTCTACCAAAAGTGTCGTATTCATGCTTAAAACGCGTTTTGGCACAAATCCATGTGCGGGTTCTAAAAAGAGCAGCATTGGCATGCTTTTCACGTCGTTTGGTAGAAATCTACACGCGCGTTCTGCCAAAAGCGTCATTTGCATGCATATCGTGTGGTTTTGCAGAAAACTGCAATCTCGTCTACCAAAAGTGTCGTATTCATGCTTAAAACGCGTTTTGGCACAAATCCAAGTGCGGGTGCTAAAAAGAGCAGCATTGGCACGCTTTTCACGTCGTTTGGTAGAAATCCACACGCGCGTTCTGCCAAAAGCGTCATTTGCATGCATATCGTGTGGTTTTGCAGAAAACAGCAATCTCGTCTACCAAAAGTGTCGTATTCATGCTTAAAACGCGTTTTGGCGCTAATCCATGCGCGGGTTCTAAAAAGAGCAGCATTGGCATGCTTTTCACGTCGTTTGGTAGAAATCCACACGCGCGTTCTGCCAAAAGCGTCATTTGCATGCATATCGTGTGGTTTTGCAGAAAACTGCAATCTCGTCTACCAAAAGTGTCGTATTCATGCTTAAAACGCGTTTTGGCACAAATCCAAGTGCGGGTGCTAAAAAGAGCAGCATTGGCACGCTTTTCACGTCGTTTGGTAGAAATCCACACGCGCGTTCTGCCAAAAGCGTCATTTGCATGCAAATCGAGTGGTTTTGCAGAAAACTGCAATCTCGTCTACCAAAAGTGTCGTATTCATGCTTAAAACGCGTTTTGGCACAAATTCATGTGCGGGTTCTAAAAAGAGCAGCATTGGCATGCTTTTCACGTCGTTTGGTAGAAATCCACACGCGCGTTCTGCCAAAAGCGTCATTTGCATGCATATCGTGTGGTTTTGCAGAAAACAGCAATCTCGTCTACCAAAAGTGTCGTATTCATGCTTAAAACGCGTTTTGGCACAAATCCATGTGCGGGTTCTAAAAAGAGCAGCATTGGCATGCTTTTCACGTCGTTTGGTAGAAATCCACACGCGCGTTCTGCCAAAAGCGTCATTTGCATGCATATCGTGTGGTTTTGCAGAAAACTGCAATCTCGTCTACCAAAAGTGTCGTATTCATGCTTAAAACGCGTTTTGGCACAAATCCAAGTGCGGGTGCTAAAAAGAGCAGCATTGACACGCTTTTCACGTCGTTTGGTAGAAATCCACACGCGCGTTCTGCCAAAAGCGTCATTTGCATGCAAATCGTGTGGTTTTGCAGAAAACTGCAATCTCGTCTACCAAAAGTGTCGTATTCATGCTTAAAACGCGTTTTGGCACAAATTCATGTGCGGGTTCTAAAAAGAGCAGCATTGGCATGCTTTTCACGTCGTTTGGTAGAAATCCACACGCGCGTTCTGCCAAAAGCGTCATTTGCATGCAAATCGTGTGGTTTTGCAGAAAACTGCATCCTCGTCTACCAAAAGTGTCGTATTCATGCTTAAAACGCGTTTTGGCACAAATCCATGTGCGGGTGCTAAAAAGAGCAGCATTGGCATGCTTTTCACGTCGTTTGGTAGAAATCCACACGCGCGTTCTGCCAAAAGCGTCATTTGCATGCATATCGTGTGGTTTTGCAGAAAACAGCAATCTCGTCTACCAAAAGTGTCGTATTCATGCTTAAAACGCGTTTTGGCACAAATTCATGTGCGGGTTCTAAAAAGAGCAGCATTGGCATGCTTTTCACGTCGTTTGGTAGAAATCCACACGCGCGTTCTGCCAAAAGCGTCATTTGCATGCATATCGTGTGGTTTTGCAGAAAACTGCAATCTCGTCTACCAAAAGTGTCGTATTCATGCTTAAAACGCGTTTTGGCACAAATCCATGTGCGGGTTCTAAAAAGAGCAGCATTGGCATGCTTTTCACGTCGTTTGGTAGAAATCCACACGCGCGTTCTGCCAAAAGCCTCATTTGCATGCATATCGTGTGGTTTTGCAGAAAACTGCAATCTCGTCTACCAAAAGTGTCGTATTCATGCTTAAAACGCGTTTTGGCACAAATCCAAGTGCGGGTGCTAAAAAGAGCAGCATTGGCACGCTTTTCACGTCGTTTGGTAGAAATCCACACGCGCGTTCTGCCAAAAGCGTCATTTGCATGCAAATCGTGTGGTTTTGCAGAAAACTGCAATCTCGTCTACCAAAAGTGTCGTATTCATGCTTAAAACGCGTTTTGGCACAAATTCATGTGCGGGTTCTAAAAAGAGCAGCATTGGCATGCTTTTCACGTCGTTTGGTAGAAATCCACACGCGCGTTCTGCCAAAAGTGTCATTTGCATGCATATCGTGTGGTTTTGCAGAAAACAGCAATCTCGTCTACCAAAAGTGTCGTATTCATGCTTAAAACGCGTTTTGGCACAAATCCATGTGCGGGTTCTAAAAAGAGCAGCATTGGCATGCTTTTCACGTCGTTTGGTAGAAA
>NW_027226054.1:0-24865 GCF_038994185.2 Dermacentor albipictus | reverse complement strand
TATCGTGTGGTTTTGCAGAAAACTGCATCCTCGTCTACCAAAAGTTGCGTATTCATGCTTAAAACGCGTTTCGGCAAAATCCATGTGCGGGTGCTAAAAAGAGCAGCATTGGCATGCTTTTCACGTCGTTTGGTAGAAATCCACACGCGCGTTCTGCCAAAAGCACCATTTGCATGCATATTGTGTGGTTTTGCAGAAAACTGCATCCTCGTCTACCAAAAGTGTCATATTCATGCTTAAAACGCGTTTTGGCACAAATCCATGTGCGGGTGCTAAAAAGAGCAGCATTGGCATGCTTTTCACGTCGTTTGGTAGAATTCCACACGGGCGTTCTGCCAAAAGCACCATTTGCATGCATATCGTGTGGTTGTGCAGAAAACTGCATACTCGTCTACCAAAAGTGTCATATTCATGCTTAAAACGCGTTTTGGCACAAATCCATGTGCGGGTTCTAAAAAGAGCAGCATTGGCATGCATTTCACGTCGTTTGGTAGAAATCCACACGCGCGTTCTGCCAAAAGCACCATTTGCATGCATATCGTGTGGTTTTGCAGAAAACTGCATCCTCGTCTACCAAACGTTGCGTATTCATGCTTAAAACGCGTTTTGGCACAAATCCATGTGCGGGTGCTAAAAAGAGCAGCATTGGCATGCTTTTCACGTCGTTTGGTAGAATTCCACACGGGCGTTCTGCCAAAAGCACCATTTGCATGCATATCGTGTGGTTGTGCAGAAAACTGCATACTCGTCTACCAAAAGTGTCATATTCATGCTTAAAACGCGTTTTGGCACAAATCGATGTGCGGGTGCTAAAAAGAGCAGCATTGGCATGCTTTTCACGTCGTTTGGTAGAAATCCACACGCGCGTTCTGCCAAAAGCGTCATTTGCATGCATATCGTGTGGTTTTGCAGAAAACTGCATCCTCGTCTACCAAAAGTTGCGTATTCATGCTTAAAACGCGTTTTGGCAAAATCCATGTGCGGGTGCTAAAAAGAGCAGCATTGGCATGCTTTTCACGTCGTTTGGTAGAAATCCACACGCGCGTTCTGCCAAAAGCACCATTTGCATGCATATTGTGTGGTTTTGCAGAAAACTGCATCCTCGTCTACCAAAAGTGTCATATTCATGCTTAAAACGCGTTTTGGCACAAATCCATGTGCGGGTGCTAAAAAGAGCAGCATTGGCATGCTTTTCACGTCGTTTGGTAGAATTCCACACGGGCGTTCTGCCAAAAGCACCATTTGCATGCATATCGTGTGGTTGTGCAGAAAACTGCATACTCGTCTACCAAAAGTGTCATATTCATGCTTAAAACGCGTTTTGGCACAAATCGATGTGCGGGTTCTAAAAAGAGCAGCATTGGCATGCTTTTCACGTCGTTTGGTAGAAATCCACACGCGCGTTCTGCCAAAAGCGTCATTTGCATGCATATCGTGTGGTTTTGCAGAAAACTGCATCCTCGTCTACCAAAAGTTGCGTATTCATGCTTAAAACGCGTTTTGGCACAAATCCATGTGCGGGTGCTAAAAAGAGCAGCATTGGCATGCTTTTCACGTCGTTTGGTAGAAATCCACACGCGCGTTCTGCCAAAAGCACCATTTGCATGCATATCGTGTGGTTTTGCAGAAAACTGCATCCTCGTCTACCAAAAGTGTCATATTCATGCTTAAAACGCGTTTTGGCACAAATCCATGTGCGGGTTCTAAAAAGAGCAGCATTGGCATGCTTTTCACGTCGTTTGGTAGAAATCCACACGCGCGTTCTGCCAAAAGCACCATTTGCATGCATATCGTGTAGTTTTGCAGAAAACTGCATACTCGTCTACCAAAAGTGTCATATTCATGCTTAAAACGCGTTTTGGCAGAAATCCATGTGCGGGTTCTAAAAAGAGCAGCATTGGCATGCATTTCACGTCGTTTGGTAGAAATCCACACGCACGTTCTGCCAAAAGCACCATTTGCATGCATATCGTGTGGTTTTGCAGAAAACTGCATCCTCGTCTACCAAAAGTTGCGTATTCATGCTTAAAACGCGTTTTGGCACAAATCCATGTGCGGGTGCTAACAAGAGCAGCATTGGCATGCTTTTCACGTCGTTTGGTAGAATTCCACACGGGCGTTCTGCCAAAAGCACCATTTGCATGCATATCGTGTGGTTGTGCAGAAAACTGCATACTCGTCTACCAAAAGTGTCATATTCATGCTTAAAACGCGTTTTGGCACAAATCGATGTGCGGGTGCTAAAAAGAGCAGCATTGGCATGCTTTTCACGTCGTTTGGTAGAAATCCACACGCGCGTTCTGCCAAAAGCGTCATTTGCATGCATATCGTGTGGTTTTGCAGAAAACTGCATCCTCGTCTACCAAAAGTTGCGTATTCATGCTTAAAACGCGTTTTGGCACACATCCATGTGCGGGTGCTAAAAAGAGCAGCATTGGCATGCTTTTCACGTCGTTTGGTAGAAATCCACACGCGCGTTCTGCCAAAAGCACCATTTGCATGCATATCGTGTGGTTTTGCAGAAAACTGCATCCTCGTCTACCAAAAGTTTCATATTCATGCTTAAAACGCGTTTTGGCACAAATCCATGTGCGCGTTCTAAAAAGAGCAGCATTGGCATGCTTTTCACGTCGTTTGGTAGAAATCCACACGCGCGTTCTGCCAAAAGCACCATTTGCATGCATATCGTGTAGTTTTGCAGAAAACTGCATACTCGTCTACCAAAAGTGTCATATTCAGGCTTAAAACGCGTTTTGGCAAAAATCCATGTGCGGGTTCTAAAAAGAGCAGCATTGGCATGCATTTCACGTCGTTTGGTAGAAATCCACACGCGCGTTCTGCCAAAAGCACCATTTGCATGCATATCGTGTTGTTTTGCAGAAAACTGCATCCTCGTCTACCAAAAGTTGCGTATTCATGCTTAAAACGCGTTTTGGCACAAATCCATGTGCGGGTGCTAAAAAGAGCAGCATTGGCATGCTTTTCACGTCGTTTGGTAGAATTCCACACGGGCGTTCTGCCAAAAGCACCATTTGCATGCATATCGTGTGGTTGTGCAGAAAACTGCATACTCGTCTACCAAAAGTGTCATATTCATGCTTAAAACGCGTTTTGGCACAAATCGATGTGCGGGTTCTAAAAAGAGCAGCAATGGCAGGCTTTTCACGTCGTTTGGTAGAAATCCACACGCGCGTTCTGCCAAAAGCGTCATTTGCATGCATATCGTGTGGTTTTGCAGAAAACTGCATCCTCGTCTACCAAAAGTTGCGTATTCATGCTTAAAACGCGTTTTGGCACAAATCCATGTGCGGGTGCTAAAAAGAGCAGCATTGGCATGCTTTTCACGTCGTTTGGTAGAAATCCACACGCGCGTTCTGCCAAAAGCACCATTTGCATGCATATCGTGTAGTTTTGCAGAAAACTGCATACTCGTCTACCAAAAGTGTCATATTCATGCTTAAAACGCGTTTTGGCACAAATCCATGTGCGGGTTCTAAAAAGAGCAGCATTGGCATGCCTTTCACGTCGTTTGGTAGAAATCCACACGCGCGTTCTGCCAAAAGCACCATTTGCATGCATATCGTGTAGTTTTGCAGAAAACTGCATACTCGTCTACCAAAAGTGTCATATTCATGCTTAAAACGCGTTTTGGCACATATCCATGTGCGGGTTCTAAAAAGAGCAGCATTGGCATGCTTTTCACGTCGTTTGGTAGAAATCCACACGCGCGTTCTGCCAAAAGCACCATTTGCATGCATATCGTGTGGTTTTGCAGAAAACTGCATCCTCGTCTACCAAAAGTGTCATATTCATGCTTAAAACGCGTTTTGGCACAAATCCATGTGCGGGTTCTAAAAAGAGCAGCATTGGCATGCTTTTCACGTCGTTTGGTAGAAATCCACACGCGCGTTCTGCCAAAAGCACCATTTGCATGAATATCGTGTGGTTCTGCAGAAAACTGCATTCTCGTCTACCAAAAGTGTCATATTCATGCTTAAAACGCGTTTTGGCACAAATCCATGTGCGGGTTCTAAAAAGAACAGCATTGGCATGCTTTTCACGTCGTTTGGTAGAAATCCACACGCGCGTTCTGCCAAAAGCACCATTTGCATGCATATCGTGTAGTTTTGCAGAAAACTGCATACTCGTCTACCAAAAGTGTCATATTCATGCTTAAAACGCGTTTTGGCACAAATCCGTGTGCGGGTTCTAAAAAGAGCAGCATTGGCATGCTTTTCACGTCGTTTGGTAGAAATCCACTCGCGCGTTCTGCCAAAAGCACGATTTGCATGCATATCGTGTAGTTTTGCAGAAAACTGCATACTCGTCTACCAAAAGTGTCATATTCATGCTTAAAACGCGTTTTGGCACAAATCCATGTGCGGGTTCTAAAAAGAGCAGCATTGGCATGCATTTCACGTCGTTTGGTAGAAATCCACACGCGCGTTCTGCCAAAAGCAGCATTTGCATGCATATCGTGTGGTTTTGCAGAAAACTGCATCCTCGTCTACCAAAAGTTGCGTATTCATGCCTAAAACGCGTTTTGGCACAAATCCATGTGCGGGTGCTAAAAAGAGCAGCATTGGCATGCTTTTCACGTCGTTTGGTAGAAATCCACACGGGCGTTCTGCCAAAAGCACCATTTGCATGCATATCGTGTGGTTTTGCAGAAAACTGCATCCTCGTCTACCAAAAGTTGCGTATTCATGCTTAAAACGCGTTTTGGCACAAATCCATGTGCGGGTGCTAAAAAGAGCAGCATTGGCATGCTTTTCACGTCGTTTGGTAGAATTCCACACGGGCGTTCTGCCAAAAGCACCATTTGCATGCATATCGTGTGGTTGTGCAGAAAACTGCATACTCGTCTACCAAAAGTGTCATATTCATGCTTAAAACGCGTTTTGGCACAAATCGATGTGCGGGTGCTAAAAAGAGCAGCATTGGCATGCTTTTCACGTCGTTTGGTAGAAATCCACACGCGCGTTCTGCCAAAAGCGTCATTTGCATGCATATCGTGTGGTTTTGCAGAAAACTGCATCCTCGTCTACCAAAAGTTGCGTATTCATGCTTAAAACGCGTTTTGGCAAAATCCATGTGCGGGTGCTAAAAAGAGCAGCATTGGCATGCTTTTCACGTCGTTTGGTAGAAATCCACACGCGCGTTCTGCCAAAAGCACCATTTGCATGCATATTGTGTGGTTTTGCAGAAAACTGCATCCTCGTCTACCAAAAGTGTCATATTCATGCTTAAAACGCGTTTTGGCACAAATCCATGTGCGGGTGCTAAAAAGAGCAGCATTGGCATGCTTTTCACGTCGTTTGGTAGAATTCCACACGGGCGTTCTGCCAAAAGCACCATTTGCATGCATATCGTGTGGTTGTGCAGAAAACTGCATACTCGTCTACCAAAAGTGTCATATTCATGCTTAAAACGCGTTTTGGCACAAATCGATGTGCGGGTTCTAAAAAGAGCAGCATTGGCATGCTTTTCACGTCGTTTGGTAGAAATCCACACGCGCGTTCTGCCAAAAGCGTCATTTGCATGCATATCGTGTGGTTTTGCAGAAAACTGCATCCTCGTCTACCAAAAGTTGCGTATTCATGCTTAAAACGCGTTTTGGCACAAATCCATGTGCGGGTGCTAAAAAGAGCAGCATTGGCATGCTTTTCACGTCGTTTGGTAGAAATCCACACGCGCGTTCTGCCAAAAGCACCATTTGCATGCATATCGTGTGGTTTTGCAGAAAACTGCATCCTCGTCTACCAAAAGTGTCATATTCATGCTTAAAACGCGTTTTGGCACAAATCCATGTGCGGGTTCTAAAAAGAGCAGCATTGGCATGCTTTTCACGTCGTTTGGTAGAAATCCACACGCGCGTTCTGCCAAAAGCACCATTTGCATGCATATCGTGTAGTTTTGCAGAAAACTGCATACTCGTCTACCAAAAGTGTCATATTCATGCTTAAAACGCGTTTTGGCAGAAATCCATGTGCGGGTTCTAAAAAGAGCAGCATTGGCATGCATTTCACGTCGTTTGGTAGAAATCCACACGCACGTTCTGCCAAAAGCACCATTTGCATGCATATCGTGTGGTTTTGCAGAAAACTGCATCCTCGTCTACCAAAAGTTGCGTATTCATGCTTAAAACGCGTTTTGGCACAAATCCATGTGCGGGTGCTAACAAGAGCAGCATTGGCATGCTTTTCACGTCGTTTGGTAGAATTCCACACGGGCGTTCTGCCAAAAGCACCATTTGCATGCATATCGTGTGGTTGTGCAGAAAACTGCATACTCGTCTACCAAAAGTGTCATATTCATGCTTAAAACGCGTTTTGGCACAAATCGATGTGCGGGTGCTAAAAAGAGCAGCATTGGCATGCTTTTCACGTCGTTTGGTAGAAATCCACACGCGCGTTCTGCCAAAAGCGTCATTTGCATGCATATCGTGTGGTTTTGCAGAAAACTGCATCCTCGTCTACCAAAAGTTGCGTATTCATGCTTAAAACGCGTTTTGGCACACATCCATGTGCGGGTGCTAAAAAGAGCAGCATTGGCATGCTTTTCACGTCGTTTGGTAGAAATCCACACGCGCGTTCTGCCAAAAGCACCATTTGCATGCATATCGTGTGGTTTTGCAGAAAACTGCATCCTCGTCTACCAAAAGTTTCATATTCATGCTTAAAACGCGTTTTGGCACAAATCCATGTGCGCGTTCTAAAAAGAGCAGCATTGGCATGCTTTTCACGTCGTTTGGTAGAAATCCACACGCGCGTTCTGCCAAAAGCACCATTTGCATGCATATCGTGTAGTTTTGCAGAAAACTGCATACTCGTCTACCAAAAGTGTCATATTCAGGCTTAAAACGCGTTTTGGCAAAAATCCATGTGCGGGTTCTAAAAAGAGCAGCATTGGCATGCATTTCACGTCGTTTGGTAGAAATCCACACGCGCGTTCTGCCAAAAGCACCATTTGCATGCATATCGTGTTGTTTTGCAGAAAACTGCATCCTCGTCTACCAAAAGTTGCGTATTCATGCTTAAAACGCGTTTTGGCACAAATCCATGTGCGGGTGCTAAAAAGAGCAGCATTGGCATGCTTTTCACGTCGTTTGGTAGAATTCCACACGGGCGTTCTGCCAAAAGCACCATTTGCATGCATATCGTGTGGTTGTGCAGAAAACTGCATACTCGTCTACCAAAAGTGTCATATTCATGCTTAAAACGCGTTTTGGCACAAATCGATGTGCGGGTTCTAAAAAGAGCAGCAATGGCAGGCTTTTCACGTCGTTTGGTAGAAATCCACACGCGCGTTCTGCCAAAAGCGTCATTTGCATGCATATCGTGTGGTTTTGCAGAAAACTGCATCCTCGTCTACCAAAAGTTGCGTATTCATGCTTAAAACGCGTTTTGGCACAAATCCATGTGCGGGTGCTAAAAAGAGCAGCATTGGCATGCTTTTCACGTCGTTTGGTAGAAATCCACACGCGCGTTCTGCCAAAAGCACCATTTGCATGCATATCGTGTAGTTTTGCAGAAAACTGCATACTCGTCTACCAAAAGTGTCATATTCATGCTTAAAACGCGTTTTGGCACAAATCCATGTGCGGGTTCTAAAAAGAGCAGCATTGGCATGCCTTTCACGTCGTTTGGTAGAAATCCACACGCGCGTTCTGCCAAAAGCACCATTTGCATGCATATCGTGTAGTTTTGCAGAAAACTGCATACTCGTCTACCAAAAGTGTCATATTCATGCTTAAAACGCGTTTTGGCACATATCCATGTGCGGGTTCTAAAAAGAGCAGCATTGGCATGCTTTTCACGTCGTTTGGTAGAAATCCACACGCGCGTTCTGCCAAAAGCACCATTTGCATGCATATCGTGTGGTTTTGCAGAAAACTGCATCCTCGTCTACCAAAAGTGTCATATTCATGCTTAAAACGCGTTTTGGCACAAATCCATGTGCGGGTTCTAAAAAGAGCAGCATTGGCATGCTTTTCACGTCGTTTGGTAGAAATCCACACGCGCGTTCTGCCAAAAGCACCATTTGCATGAATATCGTGTGGTTCTGCAGAAAACTGCATTCTCGTCTACCAAAAGTGTCATATTCATGCTTAAAACGCGTTTTGGCACAAATCCATGTGCGGGTTCTAAAAGAACAGCATTGGCATGCTTTTCACGTCGTTTGGTAGAAATCCACACGCGCGTTCTGCCAAAAGCACCATTTGCATGCATATCGTGTAGTTTTGCAGAAAACTGCATACTCGTCTACCAAAAGTGTCATATTCATGCTTAAAACGCGTTTTGGCACAAATCCGTGTGCGGGTTCTAAAAAGAGCAGCATTGGCATGCTTTTCACGTCGTTTGGTAGAAATCCACTCGCGCGTTCTGCCAAAAGCACGATTTGCATGCATATCGTGTAGTTTTGCAGAAAACTGCATACTCGTCTACCAAAAGTGTCATATTCATGCTTAAAACGCGTTTTGGCACAAATCCATGTGCGGGTTCTAAAAAGAGCAGCATTGGCATGCATTTCACGTCGTTTGGTAGAAATCCACACGCGCGTTCTGCCAAAAGCAGCATTTGCATGCATATCGTGTGGTTTTGCAGAAAACTGCATCCTCGTCTACCAAAAGTTGCGTATTCATGCCTAAAACGCGTTTTGGCACAAATCCATGTGCGGGTGCTAAAAAGAGCAGCATTGGCATGCTTTTCACGTCGTTTGGTAGAAATCCACACGGGCGTTCTGCCAAAAGCACCATTTGCATGCATATCGTGTGGTTTTGCAGAAAACTGCATCCTCGTCTACCAAAAGTTGCGTATTCATGCTTAAAACGCGTTTTGGCACAAATCCATGTGCGGGTGCTAAAAAGAGCAGCATTGGCATGCTTTTCACGTCGTTTGGTAGAATTCCACACGGGCGTTCTGCCAAAAGCACCATTTGCATGCATATCGTGTGGTTGTGCAGAAAACTGCATACTCGTCTACCAAAAGTGTCATATTCATGCTTAAAACGCGTTTTGGCACAAATCGATGTGCGGGTGCTAAAAAGAGCAGCATTGGCATGCTTTTCACGTCGTTTGGTAGAAATCCACACGCGCGTTCTGCCAAAAGCGTCATTTGCATGCATATCGTGTGGTTTTGCAGAAAACTGCATCCTCGTCTACCAAAAGTTGCGTATTCATGCTTAAAACGCGTTTTGGCACAAATCCATGTGCGGGTGCTAAAAAGAGCAGCATTGGCATGCTTTTCACGTCGTTTGGTAGAAATCCACACGCGCGTTCTGCCAAAAGCACCATTTGCATGCATATCGTGTGGTTTTGCAGAAAACTGCATCCTCGTCTACCAAAAGTGTCATATTCATGCTTAAAACGCGTTTTGGCACAAATCCATGTGCGGGTGCTAAGAAGAGCAGCATTGGCATGCTTTTCACGTCGTTTGGTAGAAATCCACACGCGCGTTCTGCCAAAAGCACCATTTGCATGCATATCGTGTGGTTGTGCAGAAAACTGCATCCTCGTCTACCAAAAGTCGCGTATTCATGCTTAAAACGCGTTTTCGCACAAATCCATCTGCGGGTGCTAAAAAGAGCAGCATTGGCATGCTTTTCACATCGTTTGGTAGAAATCCACACGCGCGTTCTGCCAAAAGCACCATTTGCATGCATATCGTGTGGTTTTGCAGAAAACTGCATCCTCGTCTACCAAAAGTGTCATATTCATGCTTAAAACGCGTTTTGGCACAAATCCATGTGCGGGTTCTAAAAAGAGCAGCATTGGCATGCTTTTCACGTCGTTTGGTAGAAATCCACACGCGCGTTCTGCCAAAAGCACCATTTGCATGCATATCGTGTAGTTTTGCAGAAAACTGCATACTCGTCTACCAAAAGTGTCATATTCATGCTTAAAACGCGTTTTGGCACAAATCCATGTGCGGGTTCTAAAAAGAGCAGCATTGGCATGCATTTCACGTCGTTTGGTAGAAATCCACACGCGCGTTCTGCCAAAAGCACCATTTGCATGCATATCGTGTGGTTTTGCAGAAAACTGCATCCTCGTCTACCAAAAGTTGCGTATTCATGCTTAAAACGCGTTTTGGCACAAATCCATGTGCGGGTGCTAAAAAGAGCAGCATTGGCATGCTTTTCACGTCGTTTGGTAGAATTCCACACGGGCGTTCTGCCAAAAGCACCATTTGCATGCATATCGTGTGGTTGTGCAGAAAACTGCATACTCGTCTACCAAAAGTGTCATATTCATGCTTAAAACGCGTTTTGGCACAAATCGATGTGCGGGTGCTAAAAAGAGCAGCATTGGCATGCTTTTCACGTCGTTTGGTAGAAATCCACACGCGCGTTCTGCCAAAAGCGTCATTTGCATGCATATCGTGTGGTTTTGCAGAAAACTGCATCCTCGTCTACCAAAAGTTGCGTATTCATGCTTAAAACGCGTTTTGGCACAAATCCATGTGCGGGTGCTAAAAAGAGCAGCATTGGCATGCTTTTCACGTCGTTTGGTAGAAATCCACACGCGCGTTCTGCCAAAAGCACCATTTGCATGCATATCGTGTGGTTTTGCAGAAAACTGCATCCTCGTCTACCAAAAGTGTCATATTCATGCTTAAAACGCGTTTTGGCACAAATCCATGTGCGGGTGCTAAAAAGAGCAGCATTGGCATGCTTTTCACGTCGTTTGGTAGAATTCCACACGGGCGTTCTGCCAAAAGCACCATTTGCATGCATATCGTGTGGTTGTGCAGAAAACTGCATACTCGTCTACCAAAAGTGTCATATTCATGCTTAAAACGCGTTTTGGCACAAATCGATGTGCGGGTTCTAAAAAGAGCAGCATTGGCATGCTTTTCACGTCGTTTGGTAGAAATCCACACGCGCGTTCTGCCAAAAGCGTCATTTGCATGCATATCGTGTGGTTTTGCAGAAAACTGCATCCTCGTCTACCAAAAGTTGCGTATTCATGCTTAAAACGCGTTTTGGCACAAATCCATGTGCGGGTGCTAAAAAGAGCAGCATTGGCATGCTTTTCACGTCGTTTGGTAGAAATCCACACGCGCGTTCTGCCAAAAGCACCATTTGCATGCATATCGTGTAGTTTTGCAGAAAACTGCATACTCGTCTACCAAAAGTGTCATATTCATGCTTAAAACGCGTTTTGGCACAAATCCATGTGCGGGTTCTAAAAAGAGCAGCATTGGCATGCTTTTCACGTCGTTTGGTAGAAATCCACACGCGCGTTCTGCCAAAAGCACCATTTGCATGCATATCGTGTAGTTTTGCAGAAAACTGCATACTCGTCTACCAAAAGTGTCATATTCATGCTTAAAACGCGTTTTGGCACATATCCATGTGCGGGTTCTAAAAAGAGCAGCATTGGCATGCTTTTCACGTCGTTTGGTAGAAATCCACACGCGCGTTCTGCCAAAAGCACCATTTGCATGCATATCGTGTGGTTTTGCAGAAAACTGCATCCTCGTCTACCAAAAGTGTCATATTCATGCTTAAAACGCGTTTTGGCACAAATCCATGTGCGGGTTCTAAAAAGAGCAGCATTGGCATGCTTTTCACGTCGTTTGGTAGAAATCCACACGCGCGTTCTGCCAAAAGCACCATTTGCATGAATATCGTGTGGTTCTGCAGAAAACTGCATTCTCGTCTACCAAAAGTGTCATATTCATGCTTAAAACGCGTTTTGGCACAAATCCATGTGCGGGTTCTAAAAAGAACAGCATTGGCATGCTTTTCACGTCGTTTGGTAGAAATCCACACGCGCGTTCTGCCAAAAGCACCATTTGCATGCATATCGTGTAGTTTTGCAGAAAACTGCATACTCGTCTACCAAAAGTGTCATATTCATGCTTAAAACGCGTTTTGGCACAAATCCGTGTGCGGGTTCTAAAAAGAGCAGCATTGGCATGCTTTTCACGTCGTTTGGTAGAAATCCACACGCGCGTTCTGCCAAAAGCACGATTTGCATGCATATCGTGTAGTTTTGCAGAAAACTGCATACTCGTCTACCAAAAGTGTCATATTCATGCTTAAAACGCGTTTTGGCACAAATCCATGTGCGGGTTCTAAAAAGAGCAGCATTGGCATGCATTTCACGTCGTTTGGTAGAAATCCACACGCGCGTTCTGCCAAAAGCACCATTTGCATGCATATCGTGTGGTTTTGCAGAAAACTGCATCCTCGTCTACCAAAAGTTGCGTATTCATGCTTAAAACGCGTTTTGGCACAAATCCATGTGCGTGTGCTAAAAAGAGCAGCATTGGCATGCTTTTCACGTCGTTTGGTAGAATTCCACACGGGCGTTCTGCCAAAAGCACCATTTGCATGCATATCGTGTGGTTGTGCAGAAAACTGCATACTCGTCTACCAAAAGTGTCATATTCATGCTTAAAACGCGTTTTGGCACAAATCGATGTGCGGGTTCTAAAAAGAGCAGCATTGGCATGCTTTTCACGTCGTTTGGTAGAAATCCACACGCGCGTTCTGCCAAAAGCACCATTTGCATGCATATCGTGTAGTTTTGCAGAAAACTGCATACTCGTCTACCAAAAGTGTCATATTCATGCTTAAAACGCGTTTTGGCACAAATCCATGTGCGGGTTCTAAAAAGAGCAGCATTGGCATGCATTTCACGTCGGTTGGTAGAAATCCACACGCGCGTTCTGCCAAAAGCAGCATTTGTATGCATATCGTGTGGTTTTGCAGAAAACTGCATCCTCGTCTACCAAAAGTTGCGTATTCATGCTTAAAACGCGTTTTGGCACAAATCCATGTGCGGGTGCTAAAAAGAGCAGCATTGGCATGCTTTTCACGTCGTTTGGTAGAAATCCACACGGGCGTTCTGCCAAAAGCACCATTTGCATGCATATCGTGTGGTTGTGCAGAAAACTGCATACTCGTCTACCAAAAGTGTCATATTCATGCTTAAAACGCGTTTTGGCACAAATCGATGTGCGGGTTCTAAAAAGAGCAGCATTGGCATGCTTTTCACGTCGTTTGGTAGGAATCCACACGCGCGTTCTGCCAAAAGCGTCATTTGCATGCATATCGTGTGGTTTTGCAGAAAACTGCATCCTCGTCTACCAAAAGTTGCGTATTCATGCTTAAAACGCGTTTTGGCACAAATCCATGTGCGGGTGCGAAAAAGAGCAGCATTGGCATGCTTTTCACGTCGTTTGGTAGAAATCCACACGCGCGTTCTGCCAAAAGCACCATTTGCATGCATATCGTGTAGTTTTGCAGAAAACTGCATACTCGTCTACCAAAAGTGTCATATTCATGCTTAAAACGCGTTTTGCCACAAATCGATGTGCGGGTTCTAAAAAGAGCAGCATTGGCATGCTTTTCACGTCGTTTGGTAGCAATCCACACGCGCGTTCTGCCAAAAGCACCATTTGCATGCATATCGTGTGGTTTTGCAGAAAACTGCATCCTCGTCCACCAAAAGTTGCATATTCATGCTTAAAACGCGTTTTGGCACAAATCCATGTGCGGGTGCTAAAATGAGCAGCATCGGCATGCTTTTCACGTCGTTTGGTAGAAATCCACACGCGCGTTCTGCCAAAAGCACCATTTGCATGCATATCGTGTGGTTTTGCAGAAAACTGCATCCTCGTCTACCAAAAGTTGCATATTCATGCTTAAAACGCGTTTTGGCACAAATCCATGTGCGGGTGCTAAAATGAGCAGCATCGGCATGCTTTTCACGTCGCTTGGTAGAAATCCACACGCGCGTTCTGCCAAAAGCGTCATTTGCATGCATATCGTGTGGTTTTGCAGAAAACTGCATCCTCGTCTACCAAAAGTTGCGTATTCATGCTTAAAACGCGTTTTGGCACAAATCCATGTGCGGGTGCTAAAAAGAGCAGCATTGGCATGCTTTTCACGTCGTTTGGTAGAAATCCACACGCGCGTTCTGCCAAAAGCACCATTTGCATGCATATCGTGTAGTTTTGCAGATAACTGCATACTCGTGTACCAAAAGTGTCATATTCATGCCTAAACGCGTTTTGGCACAAATCCATGTGCGGGTTCTAAAAAGAGCAGCATTGGCATGCTTTTCACGTCGTTTGGTAGAAATCCACACGCGCGTTCTGCCAAAAGCACCATTTGCATGCATATCATGTAGTTTTGCAGAAAACTGCATACTCGTCTACCAAAAGTGTCATATTCATGCTTAAAACGCGTTTTGGCACAAATCCGTGTGCGGGTTCTAAAAAGAGCAGCATTGACATGCTTTTCACGTCGTTTGGTAGAAATCCACACGCGCGTTCTGCCAAAAGCACCATTTGCATGCATATCGTGTGGTTTTGCAGAAAACTGCATCCTCGTCTACCAAAAGTGTCATATTCATGCTTAAAACGCGTTTTGGCACAAATCCATGTGCGGGTTCTAAAAAGAGCAGCATTGGCATGCTTTTCACGTCGTTTGGTAGAAATCCACACGCGCGTTCTGCCAAAAGCACCATTTGCATGCATATCGTGTAGTTTTGCAGAAAACTGCATACTCGTCTACCAAAAGTGTCATATTCATGCTTAAAACGCGTTTTGGCACAAATCCATGTGCGGGTTCTAAAAAGGGCAGCATTGGCATGCTTTTCACGTCGTTTGGTAGAAATCCACACGCGCGTTCTGCCAAAAGCACCATTTGCATGCATATCGTGTAGTTTTGCAGAAAACTGCATACTCGTCTACCAAAAGTGTCATATTCATGCTTAAAACGCGTTTTGGCACAAATCCATGTGCGGGTTCTAAAAAGAGCAGCATTGGCATGCTTTTCACGTCGTTTGGTAGAAATCCACACGCGCGTTCTGCCAAAAGCACCATTTGCATGCATATCGTGTAGTTTTGCAGAAAACTGCATACTCGTCTACCAAAAGTGTC
The DNA here is from genome assembly GCF_038994185.2 of Dermacentor albipictus. Classification (NCBI taxonomy): domain Eukaryota; kingdom Metazoa; phylum Arthropoda; class Arachnida; order Ixodida; family Ixodidae; genus Dermacentor; species Dermacentor albipictus. Next base: position 9,965 of record NW_027226054.1, on the reverse strand, counting down.
ATATTCATGCTTAAAACTTGTTTTGGCACAAATCCGTGTGCGGGTTCTAAAAAGAGCAGCATTGACATGCTTTTCACGTCGTTTGGTAGAAATCCACACGCGCGTTCTGCCAAAAGCACCATTTGCATGCATATCGTGTGGTTTTGCAGAAAACTGCATCCTCGTCTACCAAAAGTTGCGTATTCATGCTTAAAACGCGTTTTGGCACAAATCCATGTGCGGGTGCTAAAAAGAGCAGCATTGGCATGCTTTTCACGTCGTTTGGTAGAAATCCACACGGGCGTTCTGCCAAAAGCACCATTTGCATGCATATCGTGTGGTTGTGCAGAAAACTGCATACTCGTCTACCAAAAGTGTCATATTCATGCTTAAAACGCGTTTTGGCACAAATCGATGTGCGGGTTCTAAAAAGAGCAGCATTGGCATGCTTTTCACGTCGTTTGGTAGAAATCCACACGCGCGTTCTGCCAAAAGCGTCATTTGCATGCATATCGTGTGGATGCAGAAAACTGCATCCTCGTCTACCAAAAGTTGCGTATTCATGCTTAAAACGCGTTTTGGCACAAATCCATGTGCGGGTGCTAAAAAGAGCAGCATTGGCATGCTTTTCACGTCGTTTGGTAGAAATCCACACGCGCGTTCTGCCAAAAGCACCATTTGCATGCATATCGGCTAGTTTTGCAGAAAACTGCATACTCGTCTACCAAAAGTGTCATATTCATGCTTAAAACGCGTTTTGGCACAAATCCGTGTGCGGGTTCTAAAAAGAGCAGCATTGGCATGCTTTTCACGTCGTTTGGTAGAAATCCACACGCGCGTTCTGCCAAAAGCACCATTTGCATGCATATCGTGTGGTTTTGCAGAAAACTGCATCCTCGTCTACCAAAAGTGTCATATTCATGCTTAAAACGCGTTTTGGCCCAAATCCATGTGCGGGTTCTAAAAAGAGCAGCATTGGCATGCTTTTCACGTCGTTTGGTAGAAATCCACACGCGCGTTCTGCCAAAAGCACCATTTGCATGCATATCGTGTGGTTTTGCAGAAAACTGCATCCTCGTCTACCAAAAGTGTCATATTCATGCTTAAAACGCGTTTTGGCACAAATCCGTCTGCGGGTTCTAAAAAGAGCAGCATTGGCATGCTTTTCACGTCGTTTGGTAGAAATCTACACGCGCGTTCTGCCAAAAGCACCATTTGCATGCATATCGTGTAGTTTTGCAGAAAACTGCATACTCGTCTACCAAAAGTGTCATATTCATGCTTAAAACGCGTTTTGGCACAAATCCATGTGCGGGTTCTAAAAAGAGCAGCATTGGCATGCATTTCACGTCGTTTGGTAGAAATCCACACGCGCGTTCTGCCAAAAGCAGCATTTGCATGCATATCGTGTGGTTTTGCAGAAAACTGCATCCTCGTCTACCAAAAGTTGCGTATTCATGCCTAAAACGTGTTTTGGCACAAATCCATGTGCGGGTGCTAAAAAGAGCAGCATTGGCATGCTTTTCACGTCGTTTGGTAGAAATCCACACGCGCGTTCTGCCAAAAGCACCATTTGCATGCATATCGTGTGGTTTTGCAGAAAACTGCATCCTCGTCTACCAAAAGTGTCATATTCATGCTTAAAACGCGTTTTGGCACAAATCCATGTGCGGGTTCTAAAAAGAGCAGCATTGGCATGCTTTTCACGTCGTTTGGTAGAAATCCACACGCGCGTTCTGCCAAAAGCACCATTTGCATGCATATCGTGTGGTTTTGTAGAAAACTGCATACTCGTCTACCAAAAGTGTCATATTCATGCTTAAAACGCGTTTTGGCACAAATCCATGTGCGGGTTCTAAAAAGAGCAGCATTGGCATGCATTTCACGTCGTTTGGTAGAAATCCACACGCGCGTCTGCAAAAAGCAGCATTTGTATGCATATCGTGTGGTTTTGCAGAAAACTGCATCCTCGTCTACCAAAAGTTGCGTATTCATGCTTAAAACGCGTTTTGGCACAAATCCATGTGCGGGTGCTAAAAAGAGCAGCATTGGCATGCGTTTCACGTCGTTTGGTAGAAATCCACACGGGCGTTCTGCCAAAAGCACCATTTGCATGCATATCGTGTGGTTGTGCAGAAAACTGCATACTCGTCTACCAAAAGTGTCATATTCATGCTTAAAACGCGTTTTGCCACAAATCGATGTGCGGGTTCTAAAAAGAGCAGCATTGGCATGCTTTTCACGTCGTTTGGTAGAAATCCACACGCGCGTTCTGCCAAAAGCACCATTTGCATGCATATCGTGTGGTTTTGCAGAAAACTGCATCCTCGTCTACCAAAAGTGTCATATTCATGTTTAAAACGCGTTTTGGCACAAATCCATGTGCGGGTTCGAAAAAGAGCAGCATTGGTATGCTTTTCACGTCGTTTGGTAGAAATCCACACGCGCGTTCTGCCAAAAGCACCATTTGCATGCATATCGTGTGGTTTTGCAGAAAACTGCATCCTCGTCTACCAAAAGTGTCATATTCATGCTTAAAACGCGTTTTGGCACAAATCGATGTGCGGGTTCTAAAAAGAGCAGCATTGGCATGCTTTTCACGTCATTTGGTAGAAATCCACACGCGCGTTCTGCCAAAAGCGTCATTTGCATGCATATCGTGTGGTTTTGCAGAAAACTGCATCCTCGTCTACCAAAAGTTGCGTATTCATGCTTAAAACGCGTTTTGGCACAAATCCATGTGCGGGTGCTAAAAAGAGCAGCATTGGCATGCTTTTCACGTCGTTTGGTAGAAATCCACACGCGCGTTCTGCCAAAAGCACCATTTGCATGCATATCGTGTAGTTTTGCAGAAAACTGCATACTCGTCTACCAAAAGTGTCATATTCATGCTTAAAACGCGTTTTGGCACAAATCGATGTGCGGGTTCTAAAAAGAGCAGCATTGGCATGCTTTTCACGTCGTTTGGTAGCAATCCACACGCGCGTTCTGCCAAAAGCACCATTTGCATGCATATCGTGTGGTTTTGCAGAAAACTGCATCCTCGTCCACCAAAAGTTGCATGTTCATGCTGAAAACGCGTTTCGGCACAAATCCATGTGCGGGTGCTAAAATGAGCAGCATCGGCATGCTTTTCACGTCGTTTGGTAGAAATCCACACGCGCGTTCTGCCAAAAGCGTCATTTGCATGCATATCGTGTGGTTTTGCAGAAAACTGCATCCTCGTCAACCAAAAGTTGCGTATTCATGCTTAAAACGCGTTTTGGCGCAAATCCATGTGCGGGTGCAAAAAAAGGGGAGCATTGGCATGCTTTTCACGTCGTTTGGTAGAAATCCACACGCGCGTTCTGCCAAAAGCACCATTTGCATGCATATCGTGTAGTTTTGCAGAAAACTGCATACTCGTCTACCAAAAGTGTCATATTCATGCTTAAAACGCGTTTTGGCACAAATCCATGTGCGGGTTCTAAAAAGAGCAGCATTGGCATGCTTTTCACGTCGTTTGGTAGAAATCCACACGCGCGTTCTGCCAAAAGCACCATTTGAATGCATATCGTGTAGTTTTGCAGAAAACTGCATACTCGTCTACCAAAAGTGTCATATTCATGCTTAAAACGCGTTTTGGCACAAATCTATGTGCGGGTTCTAAAAAGAGCAGCATTGGCATGCTTTTCACGTCGTTTGGTAGAAATCCACACGCGCGTTCTGCCAAAAGCACCATTTGCATGCATATCGTGTGGTTTTGCAGAAAACTGCATCCTCGTCTACCAAAAGTGTCATATTCATGCTTAAAACGCGTTTTGGCACAAATCCATGTGCGGGTTCTAAAAAGAGCAGCATTGGCATGCTTTTCACGTCGTTTGGTAGAAATCCACACGCGTGTTCTGCCAAAAGCACCATTTGCATGAATATCGTGTGGTTCTGCAGAAAACTGCATTCTCGTCTACCAAAAGTGTCATATTCATGCTTAAAACGCGTTTTTGCACAAATCGATGTGCGGGTTCTAAAAAGAACAGCATTGGCATGCTTTTCACGTCGTTTGGTAGAAATCCACACGCGCGTTCTGCCAAAAGCAGCATTTGTATGCATATCGTGTGGTTTTGCAGAAAACTGCATCCTCGTCTACCAAAAGTTGCGTATTCATGCTTAAAACGCGTTTTCGCACAAATTCTTGTGCGGGTGCTAAAAAGAGCAGCATTGGCATGCTTTTCACGTCGTTTGGTAGAAATCCACACGGGCGTTCTGCCAAAAGCACCATTTGCATGCATATCGTGTGGTTGTGCAGAAAACTGCATACTCGTCTACCAAAAGTGTCATATTCATGCTTAAAACGCGTTTTGGCACAAATCGATGTGCGGGTTCTAAAAAGAGCAGCATCGGCATGCTTTTCACGTCGTTTGGTAGAAATCCACACGCGCGTTCTGCCAAAAGCACCATTTGCATGCATATCGTGTGGTTTTGCAGAAAACTGCATCCTCGTCTACCAAAAGTTGCATATTCATGCTTAAAACGCGTTTTGGCACAAATCCATGTGCGGGTGCTAAAATGAGCAGCATCGGCATGCTTTTCACGTCGCTTGGTAGAAATCCACACGCGCGTTCTGCCAAAAGCGTCATTTGCATGCATATCGTGTGGTTTTGCAGAAAACTGCATCCTCGTCCACCAAAAGTTGCGTATTCATGCTTAAAACGCGTTTTGGCACAAATCCATGTGCGGGTGCTAAAAAGAGCAGCATTGGCATGCTTTTCACGTCGTTTGGTAGAAATCCACACGCGCGTTCTGCCAAAAGCACCATTTGCATGCATATCGTGTAGTTTTGCAGAAAACTGCAAACTCGTCTACCAAAAGTGTCATATTCATGCTTAAAACGCGTTTTGGCACAAATCCATGTGCGGGTTCTAAAAAGAGCAGCATTGGCATGCTTTTCACGTCGTTTGGTAGAAATCCACACGCGCGTTCTGCCAAAAGCACCATTTGCATGCATATCGTGTGGTTTTGCAGAAAACTGCATCCTCGTCTACCAAAAGTGTCATATTCATGCTTAAAACGCGTTTTGGCACAAATCCATGTGCGGGTTCTAAAAAGAGCAGCATTGGCATGCTTTTCACGTCGTTTGGTAGAAATCCACACGCGCGTTCTGCCAAAAGCACCATTTGCATGCATATCGTGTGGTTTTGCAGAAAACTGCATCCTCGTCTACCAAAAGTGTCATATTCATGCTTAAAACGCGTTGTGGCACAAATCCATGTGCGGGTTCTAAAAAGAGCAGCATTGGCATGCTTTTCACGTCGTTTGGTAGAAATCCACACGCGCGTTCTGCCAAAAGCACCATTTGCATGCATATCGTGTAGTTTTGCAAAAAACTGCATACTCGTCTACCAAAAGTGTCATATTCATGCTTAAAACGCGTTTTGGCACAAATCCATGTGCGGGTTCTAAAAAGAGCAGCAATGGCATGCATTTCACGTCGTTTGGTAGAAATCCACACGCGCGTTCTGCCAAAAGCAGCATTTGCATGCATATCGTGTGGTTTTGCAGAAAACTGCATCCTCGTCTACCAAAAGTTGCGTATTCATACCTAAAACGCGTTTTGGCACAAATCCATGTGCGGGTGCTAAAAAGAGCAGCATTGGCATGCTTTTCACGTCGTTTGGTAGAAATCCACACGCGCGTTCTGCCAAAAGCACCATTTGCATGCATATCGTGTGGTTTTGCAGAAAACTGCATCCTCGTCTACCAAAAGTGTCATATTCATGCTTAAAACGCGTTTTGGCACAAATCCTTGTGCGGGTTCTAAAAAGAGCAGCATTGGCATGCTTTTCACGTCGTTTGGTAGAAATCCACACGCGCGTTCTGCCAAAAGCACCATTTGCATGCATATCGTGTGGTTTTGCAGAAAACTGCATCCTCGTCTACCAAAAGTGTCATATTCATGCTTAAAACGCGTTTTGGCACAAATCCATGTGCGGGTTCTAAAAAGAGCAGCATTGGCATGCTTTTCACGTCGTTTGGTAGAAATCCACACGCGCGTTCTGCCAAAAGCACCATTTGCATGCATATCGTGTAGTTTTGCAGAAAACTGCATACTCGTCTACCAAAAGTGTCATATTCATGCTTAAAACGCGTTTTGGCACAAATCCATGTGCGGATTCTAAAAAGGGCAGCATTGGCATGCTTTTCACGTCGTTTGGTAGAAATCCACACGCGCGTTCTGCCAAAAGCACCATTTGCATGCATATCGTGTAGTTTTGCAGAAAACTGCATACTCGTCTACCAAAAGTTGCGTATTCATGCTTAAAACGCGTTTTGGCACAAATCCATGTGCGGGTGCTAAAAAGAGCAGCATTGGCATGCTTTTCACGTCGTTTGGTAGAAATCCACACGGGCGTTCTGCCAAAAGCACCATTTGCATGCATATCGTGTGGTTGTGCAGAAAACTGCATACTCGTCTACCAAAAGTGTCATATTCATGCTTAAAACGCGTTTTGGCACAAATCGATGTGCGGGTTCTAAAAAGAGCAGCATTGGCATGCTTTTCACGTCGTTTGGTAGAAATCCACACGCGCGTTCTGCCAAAAGCGTCATTTGCATGCATATCGTGTGGTTTTGCAGAAAACTGCATCCTCGTCTACCAAAAGTTGCGTATTCATGCCTAAAACGCGTTTTGGCACAAATCCATGTGCGGGTGCTAAAAAGAGCAGCATTGGCATGCTTTTCACGTCGTTTGGTAGAAATCCACACGCGCGTTCTGCCAAAAGCACCATTTGCATGCATATCGTGTAGTTTTGCAGAAAACTGCATACTCGTCTACCAAAAGTGTCATATTCATGCTTAAAACGCGTTTTGGCACAAATCCGTGTGCGGGTTCTAAAAAGAGCAGCATTGACATGCTTTTCACGTCGTTTGGTAGAAATCCACACGCGCGTTCTGCCAAAAGCACCATTTGCATGCATATCGTGTGGTTTTGCAGAAAACTGCATCCTCGTCTACCAAAAGTGTCATATTCATGCTTAAAACGCGTTTTGGCACAAATCCATGTGCGGGTTCAAAAAAGAGCAGCATTGGCATGCTTTTCACGTCGTTTGGTAGAAATCCACACGCGCGTTCTGCCAAAAGCACCATTTGCATGCATATCGTGTGGTTTTGCAGAAAACTGCATGCTCGTCTACCAAAAGTGTCATATTCATGCTTAAAACGCGTTGTGGCACAAATCCATGTGCGGGTTCTAAAAAGAGCAGCATTGGCATGCTTTTCACGTCGTTTGGTAGAAATCCACACGCGCGTTCTGCCAAAAGCACCATTTGCATGCATATCGTGTAGTTTTGCAAAAAACTGCATACTCGTATACGAAAAGTGTCATATTCATGCTTAAAACGCGTTTTGGCACAAATCCATGTGCGGGTTCTAAAAAGAGCAGCAATGGCATGCATTTCACGTCGTTTGGTAGAAATCCACACGCGCGTTCTGCCAAAAGCAGCATTTGCATGCATATCGTGTGGTTTTGCAGAAAACTGCATCCTCGTCTACCAAAAGTTGCGTATTCATGCCTAAAACGCGTTTTGGCACAAATCCATGTGCGGGTGCTAAAAAGAGCAGCATTGGCATGCTTTTCACGTCGTTTGGTAGAAATCCACACGCGCGTTCTGCCAAAAGCACCATTTGCATGCATATCGTGTGGTTTTGCAGAAAACTGCATCCTCGTCTACCAAAAGTGTCATATTCATGCTTAAAACGCGTTTTGGCACAAATCCTTGTGCGGGTTCTAAAAAGAGCAGCATTGGCATGCTTTTCACGTCGTTTGGTAGAAATCCACACGCGCGTTCTGCCAAAAGCACCATTTGCATGCATATCGTGTGGTTTTGCAGAAAACTGCATCCTCGTCTACCAAAAGTGTCATATTCATGCTTAAAACGCGTTTTGGCACAAATCCATGTGCGGGTTCTAAAAAGAGCAGCATTGGCATGCTTTTCACGTCGTTTGGTAGAAATCCACACGCGCGTTCTGCCAAAAGCACCATTTGCATGCATATCGTGTAGTTTTGCAGAAAACTGCATACTCGTCTACCAAAAGTGTCATATTCATGCTTAAAACGCGTTTTGGCACAAATCCATGTGCGGATTCTAAAAAGGGCAGCATTGGCATGCTTTTCACGTCGTTTGGTAGAAATCCACACGCGCGTTCTGCCAAAAGCACCATTTGCATGCATATCGTGTAGTTTTGCAGAAAACTGCATACTCGTCTACCAAAAGTGTCATATTCATGCTTAAAACGCGTTTTGGCACAAATCATGTGCGGGTTCTAAAAAGAGCAGCATTGGCATGCTTTTCACGTCGTTTGGTAGAAATCCACACGCGCGTTCTGCCAAAGCACCATTTGCATGCATATCGTGTAGTTTTGCAGAAAACTGCATACTCGTCTACCAAAAGTGTCATATTCATGCTTAAAACGCGTTTTGGCACAAATCCGTGTGCGGGTTCTAAAAAGAGCAGCATTGACATGCTTTTCACGTCGTTTGGTAGCAATCCACACGCGCGTTCTGCCAAAAGCACCATTTGCATGCATATCGTGTGGTTTTGCAGAAAACTGCATCCTCGTCTACGAAAAGTTGCGTATTCATGCTTAAAACGCGTTTTGGCACAAATCATGTGCGGGTGCTAAAAAGAGCAGCATTGGCATGCTTTTCACGTCGTTTGGTAGAAATCCACACGGGCGTTCTGCCAAAAGCACCATTTGCATGCATATCGTGTGGTTGTGCAGAAAACTGCATACTCGTCTACCAAAAGTGTCATATTCATGCTTAAAACGCGTTTTGGCACAAATCGATGTGCGGGTTCTAAAAAGAGCAGCATTGGCATGCTTTTCACGTCGTTTGGTAGAAATCCACACGCGCGTTCTGCCAAAAGCGTCATTTGCATGCATATCGTGTGGTTTTGCAGAAAACTGCATCCTCGTCTACCAAAGGTTGCGTATTCATGCTTAAAACGCGTTTTGGCACAAATCCATGTGCGGGTGCTAAAAAGAGCAGCATTGGCATGCTTTTCACGTCGTTTGGTAGAAATCCACACGCGCGTTCTGCAAAAGCACCATTTGCATGCATATCGTGTAGTTTTGCAGAAACTGCATACTCGTCTACCAAAAGTGTCATATTCATGCTTAAAACGCGTTTTGGCACAAATCCGTGTGCGGGTTCTAAAAAGAGCAGCATTGACATGCTTTTCACGTCGTTTGGTAGAAATCCACACGCGCGTTCTGCCAAAAGCACCATTTGCATGCATATCGTGTGGTTTTTGCAGAAACTGCATCCTCGTCTACCAAAAGTGTCATATTCATGCTTAAAACGCATTTTGGCACAAATCCATGTGCGGGTTCTAAAAGAGCAGCATTGGCATGCTTTTCACGTCGTTTGGTAGAAATCCACACGCGCGTTCTGCCAAAAGCACCATTTGCATGCATATCGTGGTGGTTTTGCAGAAAACTGCATCCTCGTCTACCAAAAGTGTCATATTCATGCTTAAAACGCGTTTTGGCACAAATCCATGTGCGGGTTCTAAAAAGAGCAGCATTGGCATGCTTTTCAGGTCGTTTGGTAGAAATCCACACGCGCGTTCTGCCAAAAGCGTCATTTGCATGCATATCGTGTGGTTTTGCAGAAAAACTGCATCCTCGTCTACCAAAGTTGCGTATTCATGCTTAAAACGCGTTTTGGCACAAATCCATGTGCGGGTGCTAAAAAGAGCAGCATTGGCATGCTTTTCACGTCGTTTGGTAGAAATCCACACGCGCGTTCTGCCAAAAGCACCATTTGCATGCATATCGTGTAGTTTTGCAGAAAACTGCATACTCGTCTACCAAAAGTGTCATATTCATGCTTAAAACGCGTTTTGGCACAAATCCATGTGCGGGTTCTAAAAAGAGCAGCATTGGCATGCTTTTCACGTCGTTTGGTAGAAATCCACACGCGCGTTCTGCCAAAAGCACCATTTGCA
>NW_027226053.1:0-25303 GCF_038994185.2 Dermacentor albipictus | reverse complement strand
ACGACGGTCAGACTGGTCGTCGTGTTAATCACCGTTTGAGGGAGTATCGAGCAAATGTGCAGGCTTTCGTATTGGGGGGTCACTTGGCTGACCATTGCAAAATGTGTCCGCGTACCTCAGTGTACAGAGAGACTTGTACACTTAGAAGTTTCAAGACTGAAAATGAGAGGGCACTGTTTGAGGCATTTTGTATAAAAATAAAGAAGGAGAAGTTTGCATTAGCACCGCGTTGCCTAATTTATCCAGAAAAGAAGAGATATTTTTGCACAATTAATATCGAAGTCCGCGGATATGAAGAGCTTAGAATGTGTTATAGCGTGGTTAGAAATGTTTCCCCCTAATCTTGCGCGGATCCGGACCTTCAGTAGTAAAGTGGGACCTGATGATCGGTTTTCGTGGTGAAAAAGTGCGCTGTGGCAATGTTGTTTCTAATGTTTCCGCACAGCAACTGCGGCTCGTGTAATTTTTACGCAGTAAAGCTCAGTTGAAGTTCGGCAACTGTCCTGTGTGCATTCTTTCTGTGTCCTCTCCTCAAAAACGTGCCGTTATAAACCATGTTCCATCGAGCCAGGAACCAACGAGCCCATCTAAGTGCGTTAATCCCAATAACTCGCGTCAAATTATATTACACCAATTTACCTGATTACGCACGCGACATCGCGAAGTGCGGCTCTCCGTCCAACCCCGCGTGGCATACGAGCGTGGTCGAAAACGAAACTGCCACCGCAGTCCCCTCTCCGCAAGAACTGATTCCCACTGCGCTTTGGGCGTATATCCGCTTCAGCATGGCGGGCGAGGTAGAAGGCTTTATCGCGCGTTACTAGTGAAGCTTTACTTTATATCGCTCAACGAGATCACAAGCGGCGTTTCGAGTCACGAGACACGTTTCGCCATGCCGCGTGGGTAATCACGCAAACTCCACGAATAACTTACCACAAGTCATTTCGATCTGCATGCCCATTTCCAAATGTAAAAACACGAAAGCAGACGGTTACGGCGATTGGATTCAACTTTCCAATGTAAACTGCTAAATGATGTAATTACGCTCATTTATATAGTCCATCGACTGATTTTTTTTTCTAGCAGATGATGTCCGCATGGGAATTCATCTGTATTGACGTGATTCGAGTAAATTTAAAGGCTGTTAAAAGAAGTGTTCTAAGTAGAGAAAAAAACAGACTGTTGAATTGAAATATAAACAACAGTCAGAGTATCCCTTGAAAAACGCAATATCCACAAAGTTTCTGACAGTGGACGTATTGGAAATTAGTGCGCGTTAAACCCTCGTTTGAATTCACGGTCCCGCGGTTTGTGGTACTATGCGTTTTGACGACCTGGAAGGACATTCGACTGCATCCGAAACACAAAAACGAAATGAAAAACGGGACCAATCACTGATGCTCCATGAAGACCAAGGGCGCTATAACGTAGAACTATTCCAAACTTTTCTATTCCAATTCGGCAATCAGCCCATAGCAATTGGTCAAAAACGTTTTTGGACCACCTTCATTTCACCTGTCTGTCACGCGACGTCACGAAAATCGCGATAGCTCCGCATCTGATATAACGTGTAGACACGGATTATGCATGATCTGACCAAACGAAAGAAAAATAGCTATTTCTGATTCGACGCCTCTTCGCCATTAGCCCTCGGCTATTGGTCAAAAGTTTTCGGACTGCGCCTACTTCACCTGCCTCTGACGTGACGTCAAAAAACTGCAAAAACTCATTACGTCAAAGTGGCGTGCACGCGATAAAGATGCATTCATATGCAGAACAGAACTGAATTTTATTCTGAATAGCCGCAGGCTGCCCCGTTCCGAAAGGAATAATAGATGACTGCCGCCGATCGCTCAGTCACTGGCTACTCGCACCTGCCGGAGAGCATGGGTTTATTTGCGTGTAATAAAGCTTTTTGCGTGGCCGTGTAATGGTTTCGAGCACTTTCGGCATGTTTACGACCTCGTTCTGCCAACTCTTCCTTGCTGAGTATCCATTTTAGCGTCATTCTTAAGCTTCCGTTGCATGCCGCCGCGATTGTCGATGAGCCACGACAAGCTAAGTAAGGGAACACGGAACAATCGCAGATGCCGGTACAACCCTCTTCGTCCGGTTATCGATTTTCAGTGCAGTGGCCTGGCCCCATCGAATCCCTCTCCACTTGAGCGTGCTCCTCGCCTCTTGTGAGCCAATTAGATAGGACAAGCAGCTCAGTGTAGGCAATGTTATTCGTTTTTCAAGCAAACAAAACTGACCTCCTATGAACAAGGAGAGCGTTTCATTGGCCTGTTCAGACAACACTGTGGGTGACCGCCCGATGCTTGCGTCGGCGGTTACGCAAATTTGACGTCAGCAGATTGGAATAAAAACATATTGGAATAGTTTTACGTTATAGGGCCCCAAAAGTCAAATAAAAAAAAGCATCTGAGGTAATAAAATATAGGCGCACAAATGCACGCCGACACTTGATTTGTGGGCTGAATTAACGACCTTGACGAGAAGTTTGTAATAGCGCTCGCATACTCTCACAGCACATCGCCAATGAACTGCTGTCTTTTCTGGTTGAAGCAGCTTTGGTTATGGGCGAGGTTGCCCACGCAGATGATCTCTACACACATGTGCGCGAAAAAACAATAAAAGAAAAACTTGGAGCGTGAGGACCGCTTCGTCTGAAACCCTAGAATCTTTAGTGAAACGATGCACAAGGCAGAGAAACCGGAGACGCTCTGTGGTGTGCAACCACAATTAACACGCAATGCCGCACTTAAGCCTTTGGCTTAACTGCAGCGACAGCACGTCTCCTAAACTGTAGCTGACGCGATTTCTCCAGTAGAAAAACATCTGTGTGACCCGCTGCGGCAATATCAGCACCGAACAGAAAAATATAACGCAACGCTCCAAGGGCAAGAGACATCTTACGCTAGTCGTTGTAAGTTTTGGGTTGGTTTAGATACGGGTAGCTGAAGATGCCCGAGAGAAGTTTACCTCTGCCGTTCACGTAATGTATCTGCTCCTGCTGCTCATTCTCACTTTCGTCATTGACAGTTCCCACAGTCCAGATGATGCCCACACGTTATTGTAGTGGATAATTGAATGTACGCCTCTCTGGTGCCAAACATTAGGATAAACATCGTGTTTATATCTTCGAAAATAAAAAATAACATTGCAGAGCAAGACACAGCGATTGCCCTTCAGGCTTACGGCATCTCTAGCGATGGCATTGTGCGTTTATAAAAGTATAATTAGAAATACCTACTTTCTATCTTTATTCATTTATTCAAGACATTCCTTACAGAAATGCCTTTGGGGACGCGACAAAAGGCAGTGAACGTGTTTGACTGCGTTGCGCCACCATTGGCAGATGCAGTCACACAACAACATAATGTAATGACACAAAAAAATAAATGCGGCAATATGAAACACGGTAAAATTTAGACATCACCAAAAAAAATCCTTCCTTTTTGACATCAATAACATATTGTCACGTGGTGTTGACGTTAAGAACACAGTAGCAATACTGTGATAGACAAAACTAACTTTTATTGGGCGAACCTGTGCCCACAAGACAGGCTACACTTATAGCACAACGATAGCGGCGAACACGGTCGGCGATCGTCGAAAATCTGATCAGCGGGTCCAGCGCGTCGGCTTTTATACACAATCGTCGAATGTTCCAGACTAATCGTTGGGACCCGCGTGCCTTCCATAAAGTTCTACATCATTCGCGTCAGGCGGATAAATCAGATAACACAAGGTTCGGCAACAACAGACTGCGGATAGAAGCATCAATAACTTTCCAGAAACTTCGGATACATTCAAGCGCGTCCCGCGCTGTGCGATACGATTTCTTAGGCGGTGAAACCTGGTCACCCGATAAATATAAATACACGTGTCAATACCCCCCTCTCAAAAAGCATCGTCCCGATGCTACAAAGAGAGCGAAACACAAAGGGACACTTAATAAACATAAGTAACAAAACAACGAAAAGAAATAAAGTCCAAAGGTCAGTTACGCGAAGTGCCAAAAGTCGTCAACGCTGGTGGTACGGCTTGAGCCGCACAACGTGGACAATTTCAGGTCGTGAGTGGCGCCGCTGTGACAGCGAAATGCCGTCTGGCACGACCTCGTAGTCCAGTGCACCAATACGTCGGATGATCTTGTACGGTCCAAAATAGCGACGCAAAAGCTTCTCGCTCAGTCCTCGTCGGCGTATAGGGGTCCAAACCCAAACACGGTCACCGGGCTGGTACTCAACAAAGCGTCGTCGGAGGTTGTAGTGTCGGCTATCGGTCCTCTGCTGGTTCTTTATCCGCAGGCCGGCGAGCTGTCGGGCTTCTTCGGTGCGCTGGAGATAGCTAGCGACGTCGAGATTTTCCTCGTCAGTGACGTGGGGCAGCATGGCGTCGAGCGTCGTCGTCGGATTCCTGCCGTAAACCAGCTTAAACGGCGTGATCTGTGTTGTTTCTCGCACCGCCGTGTTGTAAGCGAATGTTACGTACGGCAGGACCGCATCCCACGTCTTGTGTTCGACGTCCACGTACATCGCTAGCATGTCGGCGAGGGTCTTATTCAGCCGCTCCGTAAGACCATTCGTCTGCGGGTGGTAGGCCGTTGTCCTCCTGTGCCTTGTCTGACTGTACTGCAGAATGGCTTGGGTGAGCTCTGCTGTAAAAGCCGTTCCTCTGTCAGTGATGAGGACTTCTGGGGCACCATATCGCAGCAGGATGTGCTCGATGAAAAATTTCGCCACTTCGGCTGCGCTGCCTTTTGGTAGAGCTTTAGTTTCAGCGAAGCGGGTGAGATAGTCCGTCACCACGACGATCCACTTATTCCCGGATGTTGACGTCGGAAACGGCCCCAACAAATCCATCCCAATCTGCTGGAATGGTCGACGAGGAGGTTCGATCGGCTGTAGTAATCCTGCTGGCCTTGTCGGTGGTGTCTTGCGCCGCTGACAGTCTCGGCATGTCTTGACGTAATGGGTGACGTCGGCGGTGAGACGCGGCCAATAATACTTTTCTTGTATCCTCGATAGTGTCCGGGAAAATCCTAGGTGTCCAGCGGTCGGATCGTCATGTAGGGCGTGCAATACTTCTGGACGAAGTCCTGACGGGACAACAAGAAGGTAGTTGGCGCGGACTGGGGAGAAGTTCTTCTTCACGAGTAGATTGTTTTGAAGCGTGAAGGAAGATAATCCGCGCTTAAATGCCCTGGGGACAACGTCGGTGTGCCCTTCCAAATATTCGACGAGGCCTTTTAGCTCCGCGTCTGCCCGTTGCTGTGCAGCGAAGTCTTCCGCGCTTATCATTCCGAGGAAGGCGTCGTCATTCTCGTCGTCTTGCGGCGGCGGGTCAATGGGAGCGCGTGATAGGCAATCGGCATCGGAGTGTTTTCGTCCGGACTTGTAGGTGACAGTGATGTCGTATTCTTGTAATCTGAGGCTCCACCGCGCGAGTCGTCCTGAAGGATCCTTTATATTCGCTAGCCAACACAACGCGTGATGGTCACTGACGACTTTGAATGGCCTGCCATAAAGATAAGGGCGAAATTTAGCTGTAGCCCAAACGATGGCGAGGCATTCCTTTTCGGTCGTAGAATAGTTGCCTTCCGCTTTTGACAGCGACCGGCTAGCGTAAGCTATCACCTGTTCGACTCCATTTCTCCTCTGGACTAGAACGGCACCGAGGCCTAGGCTTCTGGCGTCAGTATGGATTTCTGTATCGGCGTACTCGTCGAAGTGCGCAAGTACCGCCGGCGACTGCATGCGTCGTTTGAGTTCTTCAAATGCGTCGGCCTGCGGTGTTTCCCACTTGAACTCGACATCACATTTCGTTAGATGTGTTAGCGGCTCCGCGATGCGTGAAAAGTCCTTGACGAAGCGCCTATAGTAGGCACACATGCCAAGGAACCTACGCACTGCCTTCTTGTTGATGGGTTGCGGGAACTGTGCGATTGCAGCTGTCTTTTGCGGGTCTGGACGGACACCAGATTTGCTGATTACGTGGCCTAGGAACAGAAGCTCATCGTAAGCGAAGCGGCATTTTTCCGGCTTCAGAGTAAGCCCTGACGACTTGATGGCTTCTAGTACTGTCGCAAGCCGCTTGAGGTGATCGTCGAAATTCCCGGCGAAGACGACGACGTCATCCAAGTAAACGAGACAGGTCTGCCACTTCAGTCCTGCTAATACTGTGTCCATGACGCGCTGGAACGTTGCAGGTGCCGAACACACTCCGAATGGCATAACCTTGAACTCGTAGAGGCCGTCTGGCGTGATGAAGGCGGTCTTTTCGCGATCCCTTTCGTCGACCTCTATTTGCCAGTAGCCAGACTTGAGGTCCATCGATGAGAAGTATTTAGCATTGCAGAGCCGATCCAATGCGTCGTCTATCCGTGGGAGGGGGTATACGTCTTTCTTCGTGATTTTGTTCAATCGACGATAATCTACGCAGAAACGTAGGGTTCCGTCCTTTTTCTTCACTAAAACAACAGGGGATGCCCATGGGCTTTTCGACGGCTGGATGATGTCGTCGCGCAGCATTTCGTCGACTTGTTCTCTTATAGCTTCACGTTCTCGCGCCGAAACTCGGTAAGGGCTCTGGCGGAGTGGTCGAGCGCACTCTTCGGTTATTATGCGATGCTTTGCGACTGGGGTTTGTCGAATCCTCGATGACGTCGAAAAGCAGTCTTTGTGTCGTCGAAGCAGACTTCTGAGCTGTTGCTTCTTAATCACGGGGAGACTTGGATTTATGTCGAAGTCTGGCTCGGGAACTACGGTCGTCGGGGTAGATGCAACAGAATTCGAGAGGACAAACGCATCGCTGGTTTCCTGAAATTCCTCGATGTATGCGATCGTCGTGCCCTTGTTGATGTGCTTGAACTCCTGGCTGAAGTTTGTCAGCAACACCTTCGTGTTTCCTCCGTGCAGTCGAGCGATCCCTCTTGCGACGCAAATTTCACGGTCGAGCAGTAGACGTAGGTCGCCTTCGATGACGCCTTCTACGTCAACGGGTGTTTCGGGGCCGACCGAAATGACAATGCTGGAGCGAGGTGGGATGCTCACTTGATCTTCGAGCACCCTCAAGGCGTGGTGACTACGAGGGCTCTCCGGCGGTATCGCTTGATCTTCCGACAGCGTTATTGACTTCGACTTCAGGTCGATGATTGCGCCGTGTTGGTTCAGGAAGTCCATGCCGAGAATGACGTCTCGTGAACACTGTTGGAGGATAACGAAGGTGGCAGGGTAAGTCCGGTCATGAACGGTAATTCTTGCCGTGCAGACTCCAGACGGCGTGATGAGGTGTCCTCCAGCGGTTCGAATTTGAGGGCCTTCCCACGTAGTCTTAACTTTCTTCAACTGGGCGGCGATGTGTCCACTCATGACGGAGTAATCAGCCCCTGTGTCGACTAAGGCAGTGACTGCGTGTCCGTCGAGAAGCACGTCGAGGTCGGTGGTTCTTTGTCTGGCGTTGCAGTTAGGTCGTGGCGTCGGATCACGGCTGCGTCGTGTTGAACTGAAGTTGGAACGTCGCGTCGTCAAGTCGTCGTTCGTCGGTGTAGTCTTGCCTTCCTGACTTCGTCGGGACGGTGGCGTGTCGTTGTTATGTCGTCGAGATCGTTTCGTCGTCGTCTTCGTCGGCGGCGGAGGATCTTCGTCAGTTCGACGAACAGCAACCGCACCTCCATCGGTTGCTGCTTTTAGTTTTCCGGATATGGGCTCGCTGACCGGCCCCGGGCTGGGCCAGTGTAGGGTCGGCGCTGCGGCGACAGGTAGCGGCCTGGTGATGGCAAACGGGACGGCCGTCGAGGGCTCCACTGAGAAGCGGCGAGGTAATCGGCGATGTCACGTGGCCGCTCGCCAAGCTGTGGACGCGGCGCGTTGACGGCGAAACCTCGCAGTCCCATCTCCCGGTACGGACATCGTCGGTAGACGTGACCCGCTTCTCCGCAGTGGTAGCAGAGCGGGCGGTGGTCAGGAGCACGCCAGATGTCCGTCTTCCTCGCGTAGGTGCGCTGGGCGACGGGTGGTCGTGCTGGCGGCGGCGGCGGCGGACGACGAAACTGTGGCGTGACAGGGCCCTGGCGTGGTCGCGGAGGGGGTCCTTGACGGCGTGCGACGGCGGCGTAGGTCATCGCTTGCGGCTCATGCTGCGGCGATTCAGGGGCTACTCCAAGTTGTTGTTGGAGTTCCTCACGCACGGCGTCGGCAATCGAAGCCACTTGAGGCTGTGATGATGGGAACAGCTTTTGTAGCTCCTCCCGCACGACAGCTCGGATAGTCTCGCGTAGGTCGTCGGCGGCCAGTGACTGAACTCCGGCGTAGTTTGTCGAGGTCGTGCGGCGGTCGAATTGCCTGCTTCGCATCTCGAGTGTCTTCTCGATGCTGGTGGCCTCGTGAAGAAACTCGTCGACGGTCTTCGGTGGGCTTCGTACCATTCCGGCAAAAAGTTCCTCCTTCACACCACGCATCAGCAGGCGGACTTTCTTCTCCTCGGGCATTTCAGGGTCGGCGTGGCTGAAGAGACGGCTCATTTCTTCCATGTAGATCGCGGTCGTCTCATTAGGTAGCTGCACCCGGGTTTCCAATAGCGCTTGGGCTCGTTCTCGGCGTACAACGCTTGCGAATGTCTTCAGGAAGCCGCTTCGGAAAAGTTCCCAGGTCGTTAGGGTGGCTTCTCGGTTCTCGAACCACGTCCTGGCCGCGTCTTCCAATGCGAAGAAGACATATCGCAGTTTGTCGTCGCTGTTCCAGTTGTTAAACGTCGCGACTCTCTCGTACGTCTCAAGCCAGCCTTCCGGGTCCTCGAAAGTTGAACCACGGAACGACGGAGGCTCCCTGGGCTGCTGTAGCACGATGGGCGATGCGGGGCTGCCATTGGGGTGGACTTGGTGGCAATCTTTCTGGTCGTCTCAGGCAAAAGTCCGTGCTCCGGGGGCAGTTGTTGAAGACGGCGGCTTGCTCGATGGTCCGGGACTGCGTTGGTGTTGTCTTTGCGTTCCAGGCTTGGATCACGGCTTGTCGGGGGCGTCCGGTACATGGACGTAAAGCACCTCCACCAGATGTCACGTGGTGGTGACGTTAAGAACACAGTAGCAATACTGTGATAGACAAAACTAACTTTTATTGGGCGAACCTGTGCCCACAAAACAGGCTACACTTTTAGCACAACGATAGCGGCGAACACGGTCGGCGATCGTCGAAAATCTGATCAGCGGGTCCAGCGCGTCGGCTTTTATACACAATCGTCGAATGTTCCAGACTAATCGTTGGGACCCGCGTGCCTTCCATAAAGTTCTACATCATTCGCGTCAGGCGGATAAATCAGATAACACAAGGTTCGGCAACAACAGACTGCGGATAGAAGCATCAATAACTTTCCAGAAACTTAGGATACATTCAAGCGCGTCCCGCGCTGTGCGATACGATTTCTTAGGCGGTGAAACCTGGTCACCCGATAAATATAAATACACGTGTCAATATGAATACAGGTACATACAGGTATATGATTCTGGTATGTCGAAATAGCAGTCGTCCAGGTACAGAACATAGATCGATCGGATTTTCACAATGAAAGCAATGACTCGCAGATTAAACAGAAGCTAACGAAAATCAGTCCGGCACTATCTTTAGTTTCTGTTAAGAAAACATTTCCTGAGATTTCTTCTCAGTTTCTGCACCGATGTAGCTGTAACGATTTCTTTAGTTATATCCAGACATTCATTTAGTACATCTGGTATCATAAAACTTAGTTTTTGACGGCCAGATTTCATACGGGAACATTGCCTAGGTATTAAATTTTTTCGTGGGTAGTACGGACCTGGTTTGGCTTGATATTTGGTTTCGAATGTTGTAGTTTTTCGGTGCTAGCGCTACATTTATAAGGCCAATATATATTTATATAATTTATGAATAGGCAAAATTTTATTTGATTAAAAAAAAAAGGGTATAGCGTGCTCCGAAAGTTTTAAATTCCCCATTGCACGCACCACTCGTTTTTGCAAAAAACGACACTCTAGGCTAGTCTTAGTCGTTGTGGGCCATACTGAACAACAGCAACATAACCAGGAATGAATAAGTGCGTAGCATTCTGCCTTTTCACCGCAGACGGGAGATGGCATGTTACTTTATTTAAAATTCCAACAGCTTGCCCCAGCTTACCACGGAGCTTGTCAACGTGACGTGCCCATGAAATGTTTCCTTGAAATGCCCACCCCAGAAATCTAACTGATAGAGATTGTTCAATGGTAACGTTCTGAAATTTTAAATGCAATTTTACAGTCGGGTGGGTTCCTCGCGGCCGGAAGAGTAAGTATTTCGATTTACTGATGTTTAATTGGGGTTTATTAGTTTGAAGCCACAAATCCAGACCGGTTAGCCATTCGTTAGCTTGATGAAATACCTCTTTTACATCAGCGCCTCAGAAGAATACATTCGTGTCGTGTGCAGATAAAATGAACTTCCTATTTTTGTTTATGTTTACACTATCATTATTGTATCATAAATATAACGTCGGCCCAAGTAATGATCACTGTGGTACACCAAATTTTACAAATCCTCTTCAGAGTTTACGCCATTCATGCATGTAAATTGAGCTCTCGAAGTAGCTTTTTATCGAAGGCCAAGCGTCGCCGCGTATTCCATAGCTTTGCCACGTATTCCATATTCCGCAGTAGAGACTTTCACACTTCGTGTGAAAGCCTCAACTACGGTATTGAAACCGGTGTTTCACAGTGTTTCTCGGCGTTTCTAAACGTCTCTGTGTTTGGCTCGTCCGGCTCTGGAGTGCACAATCGTGACTGGGCAAGAGTTCGATAGTGGCGGCGATACTAAGCAAAATATTGTTTCCGTACACACTATGATGGGGCTTAGGCAGAAGGTGAGGAGTTGGCCTGAAAATAATGGCGACATAACGATGTCGCAAAGACGATGGTGTGCCGGAGAATACCGACGGACGGACAGTGTGTCGCCAGCATCGGCCTTATATTCCTCGCCTACCAAAAAAGAAAAACAGAACAACTTAAGGGAATACCTTTTTCCTTATAATGTTTGCAACGATGTAACCAGTCCGCAGTGCGGGATCAGATTTCAGTGGCTTGAAGTGCACTAGTTTTTAAGGTAAATATCAGGTGACCACTAGAAGATATGGGTGCTGAAGTGGAAAGATTTCTCTTGCTCAACACGTTCTACATAAAGGTGTTTTTCAGAGCATGAAAGAAGCCTGCGAATAAGCGCAATTTGCCGCGCGACTGGCCGCTCGAGGTGCTTTGTATGAATTTATGTATTCGCGGGCTACTTTCACACTTGGAAAAACACTTTCAAATAGCCCGTATTCAGAAAAAGAAATCTCTATTTTGAGTTTTTCATGTTGCTCTGCAATGTTCTCGTGGGCACTTTTGATCTAATTGTTATATTTGAGTTGAGTAAATAATTCGGCCTAATTTTAAAGTTAGGCGGAATGAAAAAAATAATCAAAGTATATCCAAGGGACTGCAAACATCACATTGCTACTACCCAGCTACGTGGCATTCGCATATATTTAAAACTTGGTGCATGATAGTTGGGATACCCTGTACACCAGATCCCCAAGAACACACCTAAATATTACGTACAGTGCCCATTCCAAGCCTTTCGTGACAGCCTCGATATGCTGGTGACGATGACGTCGAGCAGACCACATGAAAAGTCTGCCCCATCCAGCTTGTAGCCTGTGACGAGTGGCTGGTCTCCTCGCTGCGTCAGGTAGAACGTCACCCACATGTCCCAGTTTTGCTGCGATCGGCCAGCAGTGGTAGTGACCTTCTAGCCACTCCTAACCCGTTGCTAGGAATCGCGTCGTGAAGCCAACAATTTGTCTCCCTCGGACAGACTACCGGCGCCGCAAGCGAGACACGGTTGGCGGACCGAGTATTTTAGGTGGTTCGCTGTCTCCTTCACGGACCAATTGGAGCAAGCAAACCCATGGTAAAGGGTGTTGTTCGGCGTTACGCCACGGACTCCAGTAATCATCATAGTACTTTTACAGACGCGGCGCCTAATTGCGGAGCCATCTCAAGAACCAAGGCATGCCAACTTGAGTCGAGCGTGACAACCCCTGTCTACGAGGCCCCACTCCGTTCGGTGTGATGAGTGAAACAAAAGTGCAAGAGTGAGTGTGTCGACCCTCGCCCTGAATAATGAGTCCTTCGACGACTTTGGACGTTCCGATTGGACGAAGGTTGGACGGCTGGGAGGACAGATGGGGTTTTGAGCAACCGTTTTCGGCTGCTGTGTGTGCTTTGTTTTCAGTCATACTAGACTGACGAAATGTAAGGTTTTCCAACCTTCCTGTAAATACTGTAAATAAATCCCCTACTCCTCGTTCTCGATGAGAACAAATTCCTCCCGTGGATGAGTTGGACGATGGCATGGAACAGCTACCCCTTATTATATGCCCGACCCCAATTACACGCCCAACCCCAACAGTCCGTAGCCGACTGCGCCAAAATGTTGAAGACTCCGATAGCTGGGAGCCTTCGAGCATTTATTAAGATAGCTTAATCGCCATTCGTCGTCTTCTTCTTGCGTGTACTTATGGCGCGTAACCACGAGAAGTGTGGGGGGGGGGGGCGGCATTGCCATGCTTCGCAATGGAAACATAACATATTCGATCTCTGTATTTTATCTTCATGCTATTTTCTTGACGGCCTTGCTATCCGCCTCGATCTTCATCCGCTTGCGTTCCTCCCTAGGAAATTTTATAACTGCCCTTTTCTTTTGCTTCCCTTGGTGGGTGCAAATGATGTAACAGGAAAAAGGTACGTCACTGGGAGGTTACCTCAACTCTAGTTCACCTCTCCCATCACGTGTGTTGCATGCGCGGGCCCTGACGCAACAAATGTGACGGCAGACAATGTATTCAGCTTTTATTCACACAGACAAGTAATTAAATTTTACAGCTCTATGAGGCAAAACCCATACCTGATTATCAGGCACGCATCGGCCTTAGTGAGATTAGAAGAACTGGTGAAGCTTATACATTGCTGTATAACGGACGTGTCCTCTGCTATACAGGTCTCCCAGATAAGAAGCAGTACGGGGGAGGATCCCTAATCTATAGGGACATAGCAGGCAACATTGACGAATTCTACAGTATTGATGAGAGGGTAGCTGTAGTCGTAATCAAACTTAATAAGAGGTGTACGTTAAAGGTAGTACAAGCCTACGCTCCAACATTCAGTCACGATGATGAGGAAGTAGATCAGTTTGATGAAGACATTGAAGTAGCGATGAGAAAAGTGCAAAGTCAGTATGCTGTAGTAATGGGCGACTTCAATGCAAAAGGGGGGGGGGGGGGGAAAGCAGGCTGCCGAACAAGCAATTGGCAACTACGGCGTCGATTCTAGGAATGTCAAAGGAGAGATGCTGGTATAATTCGCAGAAATTATTTTCTTGCCTATAAAATTAAGCATGCAAATAAATAGTAGACTGTTTAGTTTAGTATTAGCTTTATTAGTTATTTAAAATGTCACATATTTCGTTGTTAAGACATTTCTTGCCATCTGCAACTGCTGGCGCCTGCGAGATATTTGGCTGAGGTAAGACAGCAAGGCATTCATAGTCTAGCATTCTTAGTAATCTGCCTGTATAAAGCACGATCATGCGCATATAGTCTGGGGTGATTATTCACGTCGTTAACAAAAAATGAAACAAGATTTACCCAGACAGAGGACCTGGCGGAATGCCTGATTTTACCTTTATTACTGGGGATAAAGTGTTACAAATACAGACTGGTAGCGATTGGAGAAGAGCTAGCAGTCCAATTTGGAACTTAATTGTTAATGCTTAAGGCGGCAAGCTTCATAGCTAGGCGGTGATGGGAAACCTTGTCAAAGGCTTATGCGAAGACTTGTAAGAATAATTAAAGCGTCTGGCGGCGAAATAACTGCCAGGCCGTTTGGGCGAAGTTCTCATTGCCACATGCACGATTCTTAGAGGTTATAGGCAGACTGCAGACGTGATAGGGACTAAAATGCGGCTGACCTTTGCTACTCTTCTATATTAAACGTGTATACGAAATCATCGTCATGGGCATTATCAGCGGCGTTTTTGATGTTCACGCCACAAGGCGAGGGCTTTCCATCGCGTTCCCCTATTTACGCCCGTCTTGCGTCAGCTGACTGTGTCCCATGCTGGCAAATTTCCTAAGGTCGTCGCACAACCTAATCCTCTCCCGTCCTCTATTGTGGCTGCCTTTCCTTGTTACCCGTTTTGTAACTGTATAAACCACTGGTCACTAGTTACAGCGTGCATAGGGAAAAAACCACCTTCACTCTCCAGTAAATTTCCTTAATCCCTATATTTTTTTTTAAGAAACAGAATCCTGGTTTATCTTATGTCTAACAATTCTATCTGATGAGGAATTATGAGGAATTAATTACATCTACGGAATGGTGGAATCAAGTGTCATATAATATCTCGTCCGTAATTATAACAGATGCAAGACGCCACCCACCTGGCGGATTGACTGCTTTTCAAGCTCCCAACAACTGCCAATAGACGGCGCCAATGCATTTTCCTTCACAGTAGCGACAATTAGGCTTTTCTCTGTAGCCAAGCCGGCAGTTGGGCGAACAATTACATTATTGCGGTTGCGCAATTTACATATATAGAGAAGCAAACGTGACGTAACGGATAACGGGTGCGCCATGACGACTGCAGATTCAGCCGTGCTACATTCTCCTTTCTCGTCGAGAGGTGCATCACGCAGTGATTACCTCCCTGAAATCACGAGTTCGACGAAAACGCGTCTGGTCCGGATTGCGCATGGTCAAAGGTAAAACAGACGCCGACTAAAAACATAAAAAAGAAAAGAGGTTTCGGCTCGCCTACGGGAGCCGAGACACAAAGAAACACGAAGAAAGCTAACTTTGATCACCTCCTTGCTCAATCTTTTCATGTCCTCCGAGTCAGTCCCCCAAACTTTGGAATATTATTTCATACTTCCTATTACAGCTACATGACACAGTGCCACAAAGCCATTAAAGGGGCCCTGCAGCCTGGACCGTTATCGATGTCTAGAAATGGATTTGAAGTTAAATTAGGCTATTTTAGAAATACTTTGCCGCAAGAAGTAATTCAGTGTGTTCAGCAGAAGCGAAGTTATTGGCAATCAAACAGCGGTTTACTGGTGCTTCCGTTCCTTCTTCAGTGACTTGCATTGCGAAGGCTACGGCGGAGCGGGGCGTGCCCACGACGCGCCGCCTGCTGAACGTCACTGTGGCGCGAAGTTCAAATTTCATTTTGGATGTTCCCGCAGACGCGACCATTCCCGATCCCGGCGCTTATGACGCGGCAAACGCGGTTGTCCGCTGCGAGCCGCAGACGCTAAGCCAGTGGATGCATCGCGGCACCTCGCCGAGGCCGCGGTATCTGCGCTACGTAGCAGGCCGCAGCTACGTGCAACTGCAGTGCGTATGCAGAGCGTTGGCGTTGTGCCCGACAGGGCTTGACTGCACGCTCGAGCACACATGATCCCGTCTGGCCATGCTAATTGGTTCGGATGGCTTTGTCCTGCACCTGCTTGTACAATGGATAACAGCCACATCGAACTTGCGCATTTTTGAAGTCTGCCTGGGTGTTTAGCTAGGAGCGGCCAGCAGCGAGTGCTCACTCGTCCTGGAGGCCAAATTAGGTCATATTTAGAACCGCAGGCGAACGTGGAAACGTAACAGTCCACTGTGATAGTTTTCTACATGTTTGCGCATGAATATATGCCGATACCTAAACCTATTGTTGCGTCGTCAGCCTGCATCTAGAGTCTGTGCATGAGTACGTCAAAAACTCAAAGGGGACCCTGATCTTGGGAAGAAAACTTACCTACGAATCAAGATGGGTTGGAGCACATAAGGCAGTTTACAATTAAATGTTTACAATTGCACTCTGGCTATGCTAACATATGGATCATAAACTTGGACGTCAGCGAAGAAGCTCAGGAACAAGTTAGTAACCGCGTAAAAGGCAATGAAACCAAACCAAATTGTTAGTCGTAACGTTAATAGACAGGGAGTGGTGTGGATCAGAGGTGACACGGAGATAGCCGATATCTTAGTATTGAGCTTTTGGAGATGGGCAGGCCACGTAATGGGTAGGGAAGATAAGCGGCGGGCCATTAGACTTACATAATGGTTTTCAAGGGAGGAAAGCCCAGTCGAGGGCGGCCGAAAATTAGTTGGAGTGATGAAATTAGTAAATTTGCAGGCGCAAGCTGGAATCAGCTAGCGCGAGACACGGGTAATTGGAGACCGTTGGGATATGCCTTCATCCTGCAGTGGACATAAAATTAGGCTGATGATGATTGCCTTTTTGTCGCAAGGCGCACCGGACTCCTGCGCAGGTCATCTTGAGCACACACGGAGAAGTCTTCTCGCTGAGTACATATTTGAGTCGACGAGCACAAGTGTTGTTCAAGTACACCTATACAGCGCTTCCCCGACGAAGTCTTATCAGACCCATGGTAGAGTGTATAAGCGCGACTTGGACGAGGACGAAGAAAGAAACAGATACACAGACACAGCGCTTAAAGCGTCTTATCAGACGCTTTAACATCCACCGATAACTTGGTGTCGTGTTCATAAGCTATAATCTAGCGAACAGGTGCGACAGCAATGCGTGTGACTTCTTTTGCCTGTATTAACTTTGTATATGATCGTCCTGACACCTAACCCTATTGTCTTATTGCCACACATCCAATACAAACATTTCTTTGGGGCATATAGACACCCAACGCATGAGCCGTCATGATCTCTAAAGCGTCCTTCAGCAGAGAGCGTGGGCTGAATTCACAAACGTTTTCTTTCACAAGTGCTCTTTGCCATTGGCTGGCTGGCTTCGCTAATAATATGTCCAGCACGAGAATAGACTGCAAATTGTATGCAATGAAATTGTAGCGTAAGAGTTTATTGTGAATACGAGCCCGGATTCTTGCACGTTAAAAAGACGCCAGCAAAATGCCACAAGGCTTTTTAACCGTCAAGGTTAAGTGAAACGATACGCCGGCGCTGTGGTGCAGTGTCCCAACGACATAATTTTGGTAAACGTCGTGCCCGAGCGTTCGTTGCAAGAAAATTTATATTTCCTCACCCTTCAAGCTTTTACATGCGCCACTGGATCGCAATCCAAGGATGAAACATTAGCGCAAGTTGAGACTACGAAGCGGACAAGGGAGACGGTGGCAAGTAAGTCGGCGCTGACGCCATGGGTCAGAGCCGTACTGTGGCTTTCGTTACCATGGCCCTGAGCGAAAACACGCAAAAATGTTTGACATTGCGTTTAACATGGTATGACAAATTATTCCAAGCAAGATTTCACCGTTTCAGCCAAAAAACAACAAAAAAGAACCTAAACTACAGGCAGTGCCACAATAAATGTGCAAGCCTGCATTCACATTTTACAAGACCCACGGATGAATGCTATATTTAAATTCAAATGTAAGCTCGAATGCAGGGCCCGTGTTCAGAAAAAGTTCTTACGCAAAAAGTATTTGTGCCAGCCAGTAGTGATGTAGGAGATAATATTAGCGAATGCGATCAACCAATAAAGAACAGCACTCACAAACGAAAAGCTATGTGAATTCAGCCCCAGATTGCTCAGTGGCAGAGAGCTAACCAGGCCATTCGGGTGGTCTTGAAAGAACACGTACACAACCATGACTCTTAAAGAAAAGAACAGATACGAAGTCGCATTTGCGGAATTGTGGGTTTCACGAGGCTGCCCTCCTTCAGAAAAGGATATCGATACACATTTTGTGTATGCCCGACTCTGTATCCCTGGCGTATTATAGCCGGTGCATGTGCTGCAACAGGTTCCGTCTGAAACCATAACGCGAGAACGCATGAGACGGGGCAAGCCGTGCGTGCCGCACAGATGACACTATAAATTGCGACTTGTCTGCGGAAAAGTGCTCGTGCTATTATCGCGATGCTTCGGCAGCCGCGGCAAGACGATACTAGTGAGGGTAGATCTCGGAACAAACGGCGCGTCAATGTCGGGACGACTCGTCGTGCTCTCGAAACGTATGGATGAAATTAGTGACGAATGTAGTGGTAAAACAAAGCTAATTGTACAGACGGAAATCAAGCAAAAAGCGTAGATCTTTGACATGACTGACTCCATTTCAGGTTCAAGTTCATTTATTTACCACATACATGGAGTTTCATATAAGTGGTTGGAACGAGGGAAAAAAAGCTGCATTGAAAACAGCTTGACTGGCCCCATGTCCCCGGCTCACTAAGGCAGCATCGCAATAAAAGAAAAATGCATTTCAGCATCGATGTCTAATGAGAAAGCATGATATGCACAGAAGACATATTTAAAAGACATATGCACAAGTGGGCCCCCAATTGTGCATATGCGCCATGCCTGCACAAGTGGGCAGGCATGGCGTTCCGCTCGTTTTTAGTGTTCTTGGAAAGCTCGGATGTCTTTGCTCGCGGATAGAAAAAGAAAAAGAAAAAGGAAAAGAAAGAGGCTGTGGAACTAAACATGGGTGACAGATCATGAAATGCGCCGTAGGGGTATTCTATGGAATTCCCCTCTCCTGTGATTGTTCCTGTATAGGACACTGAGCGCTGCGCAAATGAGCGGATCAGCGAAAATGAACGAAACGTTGAACAAAATAAAGAAGGCCCGAATATACCAAAGCATATCAGAAACTGCACCTCGTGTTCCTGTGAGGCATACTCTTCTGACGCGAGGATTATGGCCAGCAGCACAAATGCGAAAGCTAAGTAAATATTGGAAGCATTTTATATCAGTAAAAAAGGTAGCCTTTGTGCAAGTGAAACGTCGTTATTATTGTATAAGCCGAAGAAAAAGTTTGGTGCAAGGTCCTTATCTTACTGCACTTGAAGCTTGAGTGTGCTTGTCGCGCGGCCGATGACTGCGAGCATAGGTGTACGTGTCTTCTGCACACTCTTAGTCAATGCCGGTTTAAAGCAACGAATACAGCGCGCCAAGTAGATCGAAATTTCGACGCTCATAAATGGCTCTCTCCAAGCGGCCTACTGCGTATACGGCCTGCTTTATGCGGCTCTTCCACATGCAGTCCGCGTTTAAATGGCCCCACCCGTTGCAGAGAAAGGCCGCTTGGAAAACGTCACGCATAACGGCAAATATTTATGCGTTATTTAGGATCAATCTGTCTGGCTTACTAGGCGGCTGAAGTTATGCGGTGCAACGGGCATTTTTCATGAAAAAAGAATGTATGGACAGGTACCGCGTAGAGTCCATTTGCACGAGGTTTCATCCACATAGCTTACAGGCACCATTGTAGGAAATCGCTAACACTTATGACACAAACACACATTGCACAAACATGGAAACACTAGGAATCGAACTCGGGTACATCGCCTGACAACCGAGCACCCGAACTGCACCACGTCACTACGCTGACACGATGTAGTCGCGTGGCTATTTGTACATACATATGTGCTTCCGATGCGGCCGTTTTGTCTTTTTCAAGTCGGTGATCCTGCGTGCTATACATATAGTTTAACTGTTGCCGATGCTTGTGTGGTGATAGTGAATATCCCTTTAATGAGTAGCAGTATATGACTACCGCTTTCAAGAGCTATCATGTGCGGCCGCGGGGCTAAAAGGGATAAGATTACGTAGCATGGGAGATGCGCGAAAAATGCTTCGCTAGGCGAATGTTTTTCTTCCGTGTTTTGTCTTTATTCGCTATGCTGGAGATTGTTCGCTGCAGTCGCTGTTTCACGGGGAACTTGACTTTGTCTGAGAAACTTTCAACCTCGTTCACAAGGTTCAGTCAAATATCATGCGCCGGCAACGCGCACACCTGCAAATATAGGTAACTGCATGTACTTGCTTCAAAGTTGCGCTGCCTCGACGGTATAACGACAACATGGCTCCGCTATTCTAAGACGTCGAATTAGCTGGCGACATTTCGTCCACACGTCTGTAAGTCTGTTGAACCGGCAAATATTTCCATCCAGTTTCGCTACCCGCAACAGGGATGCCCCGTCCTTAAGACTGACAGATGTAGCTTTTGTGAGTACGAGAAAAATGCTATCGAACCGTGCCTTTTACGCCGCTTCGTCGTAGTTATTAATTCATTGTTTATTGTGAAGCAGCAACACGCGTCAGTATCTCCGTTCGTGAGCCCAACGTAACTTTATTGCAAATGCCGGAAGCTTCACTGCTTCGCACACGCTAGCTCGTTTTCATCTGTTTACCTGCCGGGTGCATGTGACGTGAAATGTGACATGTGAAAAGAAAGAAAGGTGGGAAAGAAATCGAGGCATGGTTAAATAATTTATATTGTGGGACTTAGCATCCAGAGACTGCTGTTGATTACGAAGGATGGACTAATGGAGAGCTCCCGATAAAGTGTGGCCACTTGGAGGTATTTCACGCGCACCGTAAGGATGACATAAGCGTTTCTGTATTTCCGTCAGAATGCGACAGGCGAGGCCGAAGCGCTTATGTCACCGGGTTACCGCGGCGAGTCAAAAGAACTGTTCAGCTGTTTGAAAACATTTAACAAGTCGATGGCTCCGATTCAAAATGAACCTGGAATAACCAAGAGTTGCTGATTTTGTCTGGTGCTGCATTTGTATGATCAGCACCACCGCAATGAGCACTTTCTGCTGTATGGTGTGCAAGTAATTCTCCGAAAGACGAGCCATATACATGCACAAATCACTTGATGCCTATATATTTAAAAGAAACGTGCCCACCGTATTGAAAGTGGCCGCGCTGTATTAAGCGGGCACGACGGTATTGTGCGGAGTGTCAGGCAAAGTAAGGCGCCCCAGTAAGTGGTTGCAAGCAGGTGAGATGGACTGCACACTCGCATAGTTGAAGCAAAGATTGGATTAGGATTCAGGGGGTATCGTGTACGTTAGTTGAGTGTCTCTGGCTTCGCTATATTGACTGCGCCCATATACACTTAATTAAAGCATAAGTTTTGCTCTACCACCTGAAGTCTGCTTTAGCGCAATGTCCACTTCATCTGCGTACGCAATCTGAAAGCATGCTGTACATTAATGTAGGCAGGTTCATGCAGACTTAGAACAAAATTGTCAAAGGGGAATGATTTATTTACAATACAACATAGAGCACAGCATAGTTTCATTGCAGGTTCTTAACATAGAACGAGGACTTATGTACCAAGCGCTAACTGTAAAAAGTAAGACAAATTGCAACACGAAATACAAAAGCAGAAAGGCACTGTTTGCGCCAAGAGCTTTCAGTATGTGAATCTAGCATAACGCATGAAATTGCATTATCTTCATGAGGTTGTAACTAACAAAAGTTGTGCTCATCAGTTCATCGCCCTCTTGTTCACTAAAAGAAGTTTGTTTATAACCAAAATTATGTAAAATAGCAATATGTAAAATAAGTACAATATCAGGAAGAGAACACACATGCATCGCAAACTTAGTGTAAGGTTCCATTTTCTGTAGATAGGTTATCTCATGCGAAACAGCGAAGTGCTTATAGCTAATGAAAAGATGGCTATACATGACTAGCGTGAAAAAGAAAGCATGAAAGTGCTGCAAGAAAATTATGTACTTCAATTGAAGAAGTTTGGAGACTTGACAAACAAGCAACATAAATAAAATGTGTCCTGTGAAGCACGTTGTGGATTGTTGTGTGACCTGCCGACCTGTCATCGTCGTCAGACTCGCAGGCAGTGGGTCGCAATTTTTAGGCATGAAAAATTAGCAACAACACACTAATTAACATCAAGAACCAAGGAATCCCTGAAACGCACATTGTCTTGACCCCGGGACACGAATCCTTGGTGGGGGTCAAGACAATGTGCGTTTCAGGGATTCCTTGGTTCTTGATGTTAATTAGTGTGTTGTTGCTAATTTTTCATGCCTAAAAATTGCGACCCACTGCCTGCGAGTCTGACGACGATGACAGGTCGGCAGGTCACACAACAATCCACAACGTGCTTCACAGGACACATTTTATTTATGTTGCTTGTTTGTCAAGTCTCCAAACTTCTTCAATTGAAGTACATAATTTTCTTGCAGCACTTTCATGCTTTCTTTTTCACGCTAGTCATGTATAGCCATCTTTTCATTAGCTATAAGCACTTCGCTGTTTCGCATGAGATAACCTATCTACAGAAAATGGAACCTTACACTAAGTTTGCGATGCATGTGTGTTCTCTTCCTGATATTGTACTTATTTTACATATTGCTATTTTACATAATTTTGGTTATAAACAAACTTCTTTTAGTGAACAAGAGGGCGATGAACTGATGAGCACAACTTTTGTTAGTTACAACCTCATGAAGATAATGCAATTTCATGCGTTATGCTAGATTCACATACTGAAAGCTCTTGGCGCAAACAGTGCCTTTCTGCTTTTGTATTTCGTGTTGCAATTTGTCTTACTTTTTACAGTTAGCGCTTGGTACATAAGTCCTCGTTCTATGTTAAGAACCTGCAATGAAACTATGCTGTGCTCTATGTTGTATTGTAAATAAATCATTCCCCTTTGACAATTTTGTTCTAAGTCTGCATGAACCTGCCTACATTAATGTACAGCATGCTTTCAGATTGCGTACGCAGATGAAGTGGACATTGCGCTAAAGCAGACTTCAGGTGGTAGAGCAAAACTTATGCTTTAATTAAGTGTATATGGGCGCAGTCAATATAGCGAAGCCAGAGACACTCAACTAACGTACACGATACCCCCTGAATCCTAATCCAATCTTTGCTTCAACTATGCGAGTGTGCAGTCCATCTCACCTGCTTGCAACCACTTACTGGGGCGCCTTACTTTGCCTGACACTCCGCACAATACCGTCGTGCCCGCTTAATACAGCGCGGCCACTTTCAATACGGTGGGCACGTTTCTTTTAAATATATAGGCATCAAGTGATTTGTGCATGTATATGGCTCGTCTTTCGGAGAATTACTTGCACACCATACAGCAGAAAGTGCTCATTGCGGTGGTGCTGATCATACAAATGCAGCACCAGACAAAATCAGCAACTCTTGGTTATTCCAGGTTCATTTTGAATCGGAGCCATCGACTTGTTAAATGTTTTCAAACAGCTGAACAGTTCTTTTGACTCGCCGCGGTAACCCGGTGACATAAGCGCTTCGGCCTCGCCTGTCGCATTCTGACGGAAATACAGAAACGCTTATGTCATCCTTACGGTGCGCGTGAAATACCTCCAAGTGGGCCACACTTTATCGGGAGCTCTCCATTAGTCCATCCTTCGTAATCAACAGCAGTCTCTGGATGCTAAGTCCCACAATATAAATTATTTAACCATGCCTCGATTTCTTTCCCACCTTTCTTTCTTTTCACATGTCACATTTCACGTCACATGCACCCGGCAGGTAAACAGATGAAAACGAGCTAGCGTGTGCGAAGCAGTGAAGCTTCCGGCATTTGCAATAAAGTTACGTTGGGCTCACGACGGAGATACTGACGCGTGTTGCTGCTTCACAATAAACAATGAATTAATAACTACGACGAAGCGGCGTAAAAGGCACGGTTCGATAGCATTTTCTCGTACTCACAAAAGCTACATCTGTCAGTCTTAAGGACGGGGCATCCCTGTTGCGGGTAGCGAAACTGGATGGAAATATTTGCCGGTTCAACAGACTTACAGACGTGTGGACGAATGTCGCCAGCTAATTCGACGTCTTAGAATAGCGGAGCCATGTTGTCGTTATACCGTCGAGGCAGCGCAACTTTGAAGCAAGTACATGCAGTTACCTATATTTGCAGGTGTGCGCGTTGCCGGCGCATGATATTTGACTGAACCTGTGAACGAGGTTGAAAGTTTCTCAGACAAAGTCAAGTTCCCCGTGAAACAGCGACTGCAGCGAACAATCTCCAGCATAGCGAATAAAGACAAAACACGGAAGAAAAAACATTCGCCTAGCGAAGCATTTTTTCGCGCATCTCCCATGCTACGTAATCTTATCCCTTTTAGCCCCGCGGCCGCACATGATAGCTCTTGAAAGCGGTAGTCATATACTGCTACTCATTAAAGGGATATTCACTATCACCACACAAGCATCGGCAACAGTTAAACTATATGTATAGCACGCAGGATCACCGACTTGAAAAAGACAAAACGGCCGCATCGGAAGCACATATGTATGTACAAATAGCCACGCGACTACATCGTGTCAGCGTAGTGACGTGGTGCAGTTCGGGTGCTCGGTTGTCAGGCGATGTACCCGAGTTCGATTCCTAGTGTTTCCATGTTTGTGCAATGTGTGTTTGTGTCATAAGTGTTAGCGATTTCCTACAATGGTGCCTGTAAGCTATGTGGATGAAACCTCGTGCAAATGGACTCTACGCGGTACCTGTCCATACATTCTTTTTTCATGAAAAATGCCCGTTGCACCGCATAACTTCAGCCGCCTAGTAAGCCAGACAGATTGATCCTAAATAACGCATAAATATTTGCCGTTATGCGTGACGTTTTCCAAGCGGCCTTTCTCTGCAACGGGTGGGGCCATTTAAACGCGGACTGCATGTGGAAGAGCCGCATAAAGCAGGCCGTATACGCAGTAGGCCGCTTGGAGAGAGCCATTTATGAGCGTCGAAATTTCGATCTACTTGGCGCGCTGTATTCGTTGCTTTAAACCGGCATTGACTAAGAGTGTGCAGAAGACACGTACACCTATGCTCGCAGTCATCGGCC
This sequence comes from Dermacentor albipictus, assembly GCF_038994185.2. Taxonomy (NCBI): domain Eukaryota; kingdom Metazoa; phylum Arthropoda; class Arachnida; order Ixodida; family Ixodidae; genus Dermacentor; species Dermacentor albipictus. Next base: position 615 of record NW_027226053.1, on the reverse strand, counting down.
GCGCGACAAGCACACTCAAGCTTCAAGTGCAGTAAGATAAGGACCTTGCACCAAACTTTTTCTTCGGCTTATACAATAATAACGACGTTTCACTTGCACAAAGGCTACCTTTTTACTGATATAAAATGCTTCCAATATTTACTTAGCTTTCGCATTTGTGCTGCTGGCCATAATCCTCGCGTCAGAAGAGTATGCCTCACAGGAACACGAGGTGCAGTTTCTGATATGCTTTGGTATATTCGGGCCTTCTTTATTTTGTTCAACGTTTCGTTCATTTTCGCTGATCCGCTCATTTGCGCAGCGCTCAGTGTCCTATACAGGAACAATCACAGGAGAGGGGAATTCCATAGAATACCCCTACGGCGCATTTCATGATCTGTCACCCATGTTTAGTTCCACAGCCTCTTTCTTTTCCTTTTCTTTTTCTTTTTCTATCCGCGAGCAAAGACATCCGAGCTTTCCAAGAACACTAAAAACGAGCGGAACGCCATGCCTGCCCACTTGTGCAGGCATGGCGCATATGCACAATTGGGGGCCCACTTGTGCATATGTCTTTTAAATATGTCTTCTGTGCATATCATGCTTTCTCATTAGACATCGATGCTGAAATGCATT
>NW_027226052.1:0-25449 GCF_038994185.2 Dermacentor albipictus | reverse complement strand
CGTTTGGTAGACATCCACACGGGCGTTCTGCCAAAAGCACCATTTGCATGCATATCGTGTGGTTTTGCAGAAAACTGCATCCTCGTCTACCAAAAGTGTCATATTCATGCTTAAAACGCGTTTTGGCACAAATACTTGTGCGGGTGCTAAAAAGAGCAGCATTGGCATGCTTTTCACGTCGTTTGGTAGAAATCCACACGCGCGTTCTGCCAAAAGCACCATTTGCATGCATATCGTGTGGTTTTGCAGAAAACTGCATCCTCGTCTACCAAAAGTGTCATATTCATGCTTAAAACGCGTTTTGGCACAAATCCATGTGCGGGTGCTAAAAAGAGCAGCATTGGCATGCTTTTCACGTCGTTTGGTAGACATCCACACGCGCGTTCTGCAAAAAGCACCATTTGCATGCATATCGTGTGGTTTTGCAGAAAACTGCATCCTCGTCTACCAAAAGTTGCATATTTATGCTTAAAACGCGTTTTGGCACAAATCCATGTGCGGGTGCTAAAAAGAGCAGCATTGGCATGCTTTTCACGTCGTTTGGTAGAAATCCACACGCGCGTTCTGCCAAAAGCACCATTTGCATGCATATCGTGTGGTTTTGCAGAAAACTGCATCCTCGTCTACCAAAAGTGTCATATTCATGCTTAAAACGCGTTTTGGCACAAATCCATGTGCGGGTTCTAAAAAGAGCAGCATTGGCACGCTTTTCACGTCGTTTGGTAGAAATCCACACGCGCGTTCTGCCAAAAGCGTAATTTGCATGCAGAAAACTGCATCCTCGTCTACCAAAAGTTGCATATTCATGCTTAAAACGCGTTTTGGTACAAATCCATGTGCAGGTGCTAAAAAGAGCAGCATTGGCATGCTTTTGACGTCGTTTGGTAGAAATCCACACGCGCGTTCTGCCAAAAGCACCATTTGCATGCATATCGTGTGGTTTTGCAGAAAACTGCATCCGCGTCTACCAAAAGTTGCATATTCATGCTTAAAACGCTTTTTGGCACAAATCCATGTGCGGGTTATAAAAAGAGCAGCATTGGCATGCTTTTCACGTCGTTTGGTAGAAATCCACACGCGCGTTCTGCCAAAAGCGTCATTTGCATGCATATCGTGTGGTTTTGCAGAAAACTGCATCCTCGTCTACCAAAAGTTGCATATTCATGCTTAAAACGCGTTTTGGCACAAATCCATGTGCGGGTGCTAAAAAGAGCAGCATTGGCATGCTTTTCACGTCGTTTGGTAGACATCCACACGCGCGTTCTGCCAAAAGCACCATTTGCATGCATATCGTGTGGTTTTGCAGAAAACTGCATCCTCGTCTACCAAAGGTTGCATATTCATGCTTAAAACGCGTTTTGGCACAAATCCATGTGCGGGTGCTAAAAAGAGCAGCATTGGCATGCTTTTCACGTCGTTTGGTAGAAATCCACACGCGCGTTCTGCCAAAAGCACCATTTGCATGCATATCGTGTGGTTTTGCAGAAAACTGCATCCTCGTCTACCAAAAGTGTCATATTCATGCTTAAAACGCGTTTTGGCACAAATCCATGTGCGGGTACTAAAAAGAGCAGCATTGGCACGCTTTTCACGTCGTTTGGTAGAAATCCACACGCGCGTTCTGCCAAAAGCGTAATTTGCATGCAGAAAACTGCATCCTCGTCTACCAAAAGTTGCATATTCATGCTTAAAACGCGTTTTCGCACAAATCCATGTGCAGGTGCTAAAAATAGCAGCATTTGCATGCTTTTGACGTCGTTTGGTAGAAATCCACACGCGCGTTCTGCCAAAAGCACCATTTGCATGCATATCGTGTGGTTTTGCAGAAAACTGCATCCGCGTCTACCAAAAGTTGCATATTCATGCTTAAAACGCTTTTTGGAACAAATCCATGTGCGGGTTATAAAAAGAGCAGCATTGGCATGCTTTTCACGTCGTTTGGTAGAAATCCACACGCGCGTTCTGCCAAAAGCACCATTTGCATGCATATCGTGTGGTTTTGCAGAAAACTGCATCCGCGTCTACCAAAAGTTGCATATTCATGCTTAAAACGCTTTTTGGCACAAATCCATGTGCGGGTTATAAAAAGAGCAGCATTGGCATGCTTTTCACGTCGTTTGGTAGAAATCCACACGCGCGTTCTGCCAAAAGCGTCATTTGCATGCATATCGTGTGGTTTTGCAGAAAACTGCATCCTCGTCTACCAAAAGTTGCATATTCATGCTTAAAACGCGTTTTGGCACAAATCCATGTGCGGGTGCTAAAAAGAGCAGCATTGGCATGCTTTTCACGTCGTTTGGTAGACATCCACACGCGCGTTCTGCCAAAAGCACCATTTGCATGCATATCGTGTGGTTTTGCAGAAAACTGCATCCTCGTCTACCAAAAGTTGCATATTCATGCTTAAAACGCGTTTTGGCACAAATCCATGTGCGGGTGCTAAAAAGAGCAGCATTGGCATGCTTTTCACGTCGTTTGGTAGAAATCCACACGCGCGTTCTGCCAAAAGCACCATTTGCATGCATATCGTGTGGTTTTGCAGAAAACTGCATCCTCGTCTACCAAAAGTGTCATATTCATGATTTAAACGCGTTTTGGCACAAATCCATGTGCGGGTTCTAAAAAGAGCAGCATTGGCATGCTTTTCACGTCGTTTGGTAGAAATCCACACGCGCATTCTGCCAAAAGCACCATTTGCATGCATATCGTGTGGTTTTGCAGAAAAACTGCATCCTCGTCTACCAAAAGTGTCATATTCATGCTTAAAACGGGTTTTGGCACAAATCCATGTGCGGGTTCTAAAAGGAGCAGCATTGGCATGCTTTTCACGTCGTTTGGTAGAAATCCACACGCGCGTTCTGCCAAAAGCGTCATTTGCATGCATATCGTGTGGTTTTGCAGAAAACTGCATCCTCGTCTACCAAAAGTTGCATATTCATGCTTAAAACGCGTTTTGGCACAAATCCATGTGCGGGTGCTAAAAAGAGCAGCATTGGCATGCTTTTCACGTCGTTTGGTAGAAATCCACACGCGCGTTCTGCCAAAAGCACCATTTGCATGCATATCGTGTAGTTTTGCAGAAAACTGCATACTCGTCTACCAAAAGTGTCATATTCATGCTTAAAACGCGTTTTGGCACAAATCCATGTGCGGGTTCTAAAAAGAGCAGCATTCGCATGCTTTTCACGTCGTTTGGTAGACATCCACACGCGCGTTCTGCCAAAAGCACCATTTGCATGCATATCGTGTGGTTTTGCAGAAAACTGCATCCTCGTCTACCAAAAGTGTCATATTCATGCTTAAAACGGGTTTTGGCACAAATCCATGTGCGGGTTCTAAAAGGAGCAGCATTGGCATGCTTTTCACGTCGTTTGGTAGAAATCCACACGCGCGTTCTGCCAAAAGCGTCATTTGCATGCATATCGTGTGGTTTTGCAGAAAACTGCATCCTCGTCTACCAAAAGTTGCATATTCATGCTTAAAACGCGTTTTGGCACAAATCCATGTGCGGGTGCTAAAAAGAGCAGCATTGGCATGCTTTTCACGTCGTTTGGTAGAAATCCACACGGGCGTTCTGCCAAAAGCACCATTTGCATGCATATCGTGTGGTTGTGCAGAAAACTGCATACTCGTCTACCAAAAGTGTCATATTCATGCTTAAAACGCGTTTTGGCGCAAATCGATGTGCGGGTTCTAAAAAGAGCAGCATTGGCATGCTTTTCACGTCGTTTGGTAGCAATCCACACGCGCGTTCTGCTAAAAGCACCATTTGCATGCATATCGTGTGGTTTTGCAGAAAACTGCATCCTCGTCTACCAAAAGTTGCATATTCATGCTTAAAACGCGTTTTGGCACAAATCCATGTGCGGGTGCTAAAATGAGCAGCATCGGCATGCTTTTCACGTCGTTTGGTAGAAATCCACACGCGCGTTCTGCCAAAAGCGTCATTTGCATGCATATCGTGTGGTTTTGCAGAAAACTGCATCCTCGTCTACCAAAAGTGTCATATTCATGCTTAAAACGCGTTTTGGCACAAATCCATGTGCGGGTTCTAAAAAGAGCAGCATTGGCATGCTTTTCACGTCGTTTGGTAGAAATCCACAAGCGCGTTCTGCCAAAAGCACCATTTGCATGAATATCGTGTGGTTCTGCAGAAAACTGCATTCTCGCAAACCAAAAGTGTCATATTCATGCTTAAAACGCGTTTTGGCACAAATCCATGTGCGGGTTCTAAAAAGAACAGCATTGGCATGCTTTTCACGTCGTTTGGTAGAAATCCACACGCGCGTTCTGCCAAAAGCACCATTTGCATGCATATCGTGTGGTTTTGCAGAAAACTGCATCCTCGTCTACCAAAAGTGTCATATTCATGCTTAAAACGCGTTTTGGCACAAATCCATGTGCGGGTTCTAAAAAGAGCAGCATTGGCATGCTTTTCACGTCGTTTGGTAGAAATCCACACGCGCGTTCTGCCAAAAGCACCATTTGCATGCATATCGTGTGGTTTTGCAGAAAACTGCATCCTCGTCTACCAAAAGTGTCATATTCATGCTTAAAACGCATTTTGGCACAAATCCATGTGCGGGTTCTAAAAAGAGCTGCATTGGCATGCTTTTCACGTCGTTTGGTAGAAATCCACACGCGCGTTCTGCCAAAAGCACCATTTGCATGCATATCGTGTGGTTTTGCAGAAAACTGCATCCTCGTCTACCAAAAGTGTGATCTTCATGCTTAAAACGCGTTGTGGCACAAATCCATGTGCGGGTTCTAAAAAGAGCAGCATTGGCATGCTTTTCACGTCGTTTGGTAGAAATCCACACGCGCATTCTGCCAAAAGCACCATTTGCATGCATATCGTGTGGTTTTGCAGAAAACTGCATTCTCGTCTACCAAAAGTGTCATATTCATGCTTAAAACGGGTTTTGGCACAAATCCATGTGCGGGTTCTAAAAAGAGCAGCATTGGCATGCTTTTCACGTCGTTTGGTAGAAAGCCACACGCGCGTTCTGCCAAAAGCACCATTTGCATGCATATCGTGTGGTTTTGCAGAAAACTGCATCCTCGTCTACCAAAAGTTGCATATTCATGCTTAAAACGCGTTTTGGCAGAAATCCATGTGCGGGTGCTAAAAAGAGCAGCATTGGCATGCTTTTCACGTCGTTTGGTAGAAATCCACACGCGCGTTCTGCCAAAAGCGTCATTTGCATGCATATCGTGTGGTTTTGCAGAAAAGTGCATCCTCGTCTACCAAAAGTGTCTTATTCATGCTTAAAACGCGTTTTGGCACAAATCCATGTGCGGGTTCTAAAAATAGCAGCATTGGCATGCTTGTCACGTCGTTTGGTAGAAATCCACACGCGCGTTCTGCCAAAAGCGTCATTTGCATGCATATCGTGTGGTTTTGCAGAAAACTGCATCCTCGTCTACCAAAAGTTGCGTATTCATGCTTAAAACGCGTTTTGGCACAAATCCATGTGCGGGTGCTAAAAAGAGCAGCATTCGCATGCTTTTCACGTCGTTTGGTAGAAATCCACACGCGCGTTTTGCCAAAAGCACCATTTGCATGCATATCGTGTGGTTTTGCAGAAAACTGCATACTCGTCTACCAAAAGTGTCATAATCATGCTTAAAACGCGTTTTGGCACAAATCCATGTGCGGGTTCTAAAAAGAGCAGCATTGGCATGCTTTTCACGTCGTTTGGTAGAAATCCACACGCGCGTTCTGCCAAAAGCACCATTTGCATGCATATCGTGTGGTTTTGCAGAAAACTGCATCCTCGTCTACCAAAAGTGTCATATTCATGCTTAAAACGCGTTTTGGCACAAATCCATGTGCGGGTTCTAAAAAGAGCAGCATTGGCATGCTTTTCACGTCGTTTGGTAGAAATCCACACGCGCGTTCTGCCAAAAGCACCATTTGCATGCATATCGTGTGGTTTTGCAGAAAACTGCATCCTCGTCTACCAAAAGTGTCATATTCATGCTTAAAACGCGTTTTGGCAAAAATCCATGTGCGGGTTCTAAAAAGAGCAGCATTGGCATGCTTTTCACGTCGTTTGGTAGAAATCCACACGCGCGTTCTGCCAAAAGCACCATTTGCATGCATATCGTGTGGTTTTGCAGAAAACTGCATCCTCGTCTACCAAAAGTGTCATATTCATGCTTAAAACGCGTTTTGGCACAAATCCATGTGCGGGTTCTAAAAAGAGCAGCATTGGCATGCTTTTCACGTCGTTTCGTAGAAATCCACACGCGCGTTCTGCCAAAAGCACCATTTGCATGCATATCGTGTGGTTTTGCAGAAAACTGCATCCTCGTCTACCAAAAGTTGCATATTCATGCTTAAAACGCGTTTTGGCACAAATCCATGTGCGGGTTCTAAAAAGAGCAGCATTGGCATGCTTTTCACGTCGTTTGGTAGCAATCCACACGCGCGTTCTGCCAAAAGCACCATTTGCATGCATATCGTGTGGTTTTGCAGAAAACTGCATCCTCGTCTACCAAAAGTTGCATATTCATGCTTAAAACGCGTTTTGGCACAAATCCATGTGCGGGTGCTAAAATGAGCAGCATCGGCATGCTTTTCACGTCGTTTGGTAGAAATCCACACGCGCGTTCTGCCAAAAGCGTCATTTGCATGCATATCGTGTGGTTTTGCAGAAAACTGCATCCTCGTCTACCAAAAGTGTCATATTCATGCTTAAAACGCGTTTTGGCACAAATCCATGTGCGGGTGCTAAAAAGAGCAGCATTGGCATGCTTTTCACGTCGTTTGGTAGACATCCACACGGGCGTTCTGCCAAAAGCACCATTTGCATGCATATCGTGTGGTTTTGCAGAAAACTGCATCCTCGTCTACAAAAGTGTCATATTCATGCTTAAAACGCGTTTTGGCACAAATCCTTGTGCGGGTGCTAAAAAGAGCAGCATTGGCATGCTTTTCACGTCGTTTGGTAGAAATCCACACGCGCGTTCTGCCAAAAGCACCATTTGCATGCATATCGTGTGGTTTTGCAGAAAACTGCATCCTCGTCTACCAAAAGTGTCATATTCATGCTTAAAACGCGTTTTGGCACAAATCCATGTGCGGGTGCTAAAAAGAGCAGCATTGGCATGCTTTTCACGTCGTTTGGTAGACATCCACACGCGCGTTCTGCCAAAAGCACCATTTGCATGCACATCGTGTGGTTTTGCAGAAAACTGCATCCTCGTCTACCAAAAGTTGCATATTTATGCTTAAAACGCGTTTTGGCACAAATCCATGTGCGGGTGCTAAAAAGAGCAGCATTGGCATGCTTTTCACGTCGTTTGGTAGAAATCCACACGCGCGTTCTGCCAAAAGCCCCATTTGCATGCATATCGTGTGGTTTTGCAGAAAACTGCATCCTCGTCTACCAAAAGTGTCATATTCATGCTTAAAACGCGTTTTGGCACAAATCCATGTGCGGGTTCTAAAAAGAGCAGCATTGGCACGCTTTTCACGTCGTTTGGTAGAAATCCACACGCGCGTTCTGCCAAAAGCGTAATTTGCATGCAGAAAACTGCATCCTCGTCTACCAAAAGTTGCATATTCATGCTTAAAACGCGTTTTGGCACAAATCCATGTGCAGGTGCTAAAAAGAGCAGCATTGGCATGCTTTTGACGTCGTTTGGTAGAAATCCACACGCGCGTTCTGCCAAAAGCACCATTTGCATGCATATCGTGTGGTTTTGCAGAAAACTGCATCCGCGTCTACCAAAAGTTGCATATTCATGCTTAAAACGCTTTTTGGCACAAATCCATGTGCGGGTTATAAAAAGAGCAGCATTGGCATGCTTTTCACGTCGTTTGGTAGAAATCCACACGCGCGTTCTGCCAAAAGCGTCATTTGCATGCATATCGTGTGGTTTTGCAGAAAACTGCATCCTCGTCTACCAAAAGTTGCATATTCATGCTTAAAACGCGTTTTGGCACAAATCCATGTGCGGGTGCTAAAAAGAGCAGCATTGGCATGCTTTTCACGTCGTTTGGTAGACATCCACACGCGCGTTCTGCCAAAAGCACCATTTGCATGCATATCGTGTGGTTTTGCAGAAAACTGCATCCTCGTCTACCAAAAGGTGCATATTCATGCTTAAAACGCGTTTTGGCACAAATCCATGTGCGGGTGCTAAAAAGAGCAGCATTGGCATGCTTTTCACGTCGTTTGGTAGAAATCCACACGCGCGTTCTGCCAAAAGCACCATTTGCATGCATATCGTGTGGTTTTGCAGAAAACTGCATCCTCGTCTACCAAAAGTGTCATATTCATGCTTAAAACGCGTTTTGGCACAAATCCATGTGCGGGTACTAAAAAGAGCAGCATTGGCACGCTTTTCACGTCGTTTGGTAGAAATCCACACGCGCGTTCTGCCAAAATCGTAATTTGCATGCAGAAAACTGCATCCTCGTCTACCAAAAGTTGCATATTCATGCTTAAAACGCGTTTTGGCACAAATCCATGTGCAGGTGCTAAAAATAGCAGCATTTGCATGCTTTTGACGTCGTTTGGTAGAAATCCACACGCGCGTTCTGCCAAAAGCACCATTTGCATGCATATCGTGTGGTTTTGCAGAAAACTGCATCCGCGTCTACCAAAAGTTGCATATTCATGCTTAAAACGCTTTTTGGAACAAATCCATGTGCGGGTTATAAAAAGAGCAGCATTGGCATGCTTTTCACGTCGTTTGGTAGAAATCCACACGCGCGTTCTGCCAAAAGCGTCATTTGCATGCATATCGTGTGGTTTTGCAGAAAACTACATCCTCGTCTACCAAAAGTTGCATATTCATGCTTAAAACGCGTTTTGGCACAAATCCATGTGCGGGTGCTAAAAAGAGCAGCATTGGCATGCTTTTCACGTCGTTTGGTAGAAATCCACACGCGCGTTTTCCCAAAAGCACCATTTGCATGCATATCGTATAGTTTTGCAGAAAACTGCATCCTCGTCTACCAAAAGTGTCATATTCATGCTTAAAACGGGTTTTGGCACAAATCCATGTGCTGGTTCTAAAAAGAGCAGCATTGGCATGCTTTTCACGTCGTTTGGTAGAAATCCACACGCGCGTTCTGCCAAAAGCGTCATTTGCATGCATATCGTGTGGTTTTGCAGAAAACTGCATCCTCGTCTACCAAAAGTTGCATATTCATGCTTAAAACGCGTTTTGGCACAAATCCATGTGCGGGTGCTAAAAAGAGCAGCATTGGCATGCTTTTCACGTCGTTTGGTAGAAATCCACACGCGCGTTCTGCCAAAAGCGTCATTTGCATGCATATCGTGTGGTTTTGCAGAAAACTGCATCCTCGTCTACCAAAAGTTGCATATTCATGCTTAAAACGCGTTTTGGCACAAATCCATGTGCGGGTGCTAAAAAGAGCAGCATTGGCATGCTTTTCACGTCGTTTGGTAGAAATCCACACGCGCGTTCTGCCAAAAGCACCATTTGCATGCATATCGTGCGGTTTTGCAGAAAACTGCATCCTCGTCTACCAAAAGTGTCATATTCATGCTTAAAACGCGTTTTGGCACAAATCCATGTGCGGGTTCTAAAAAGAGCAGCATTGGCATGCTTTTCACGTCGTTTGGTAGAAATCCACACGCGCGTTCTGCCAAAAGCACCATTTGCATGCATATCGTGTGGTTTTGCAGAAAACTGCATCCTCGTCTACCAAAAGTGTCATATTCATGGTTAAAACGCGTTTTGGCACAAATCCATGTGCGGGTTCTAAAAAGAGCAGCATTGGCATGCTTTTCACGTCGTTTGGTAGAAATCCACACGCGCGTTCTGCCAAAAGCGTCATTTGCATGCATATCGTGTGGTTTTGCAGAAAACTGCATCCTCGTCTACCAAAAGTTGCATATTCATGCTTAAAACGCGTTTTGGCACAAATCCATGTGCGGGTGCTAAAAAGAGCAGCATTGGCATGCTTTTCACGTCGTTTGGTAGAAATCCACACGCGCGTTCTGCCAAAAGCGTCATTTGCATGCATATCGTGTGGTTTTGCAGAAAACTGCATCCTCGTCTACCAAAAGTTGCATATTCATGCTTAAAACGCGTTTTGGCACAAATCCATGTGCGGGTGCTAAAAAGAGCAGCATTGGCATGCTTTTCACGTCGTTTGGTAGAAATCCACACGCGAGTTCTGCCAAAATCACCATTTGCATGCATATCGTGTGGTTTTGCAGAAAACTGCATCCTCGTCTACCAAAAGTTGCATATTCATGCTTAAAACGCGTTTTGGCACAAATCCATGTGCGGGTGCTAAAAAGAGCAGCATTGGCATGCTTTTCACGTCGTTTGGTAGAAATCGACACGCGCGTTCTGCCAAAGGCACCATTTGCATGCATATCGTGTGGTTTTGCAGAAAACTGCATCCTCGTCTACCAAAAGTGTCATATTCATGCTTAAAACGCGTTTTGGCACAAATTCATGTGCGGGTTCTAAAAAGAGCAGCATTGGCACGCTTTTCACGTCGTTTGGTAGAAATCCACACGCGCGTTCTGCCAAAAGCGTAATTTGCATGCAGAAAACTGCATCCTCGTCTACCAAAAGTTGCATATTCATGCTTAAAACGCGTTTTGGCACAAATCCATGTGCAGGTGCTAAAAAGAGCAGCATTGGCATGCTTTTGACGTCGTTTGGTAGAAATCCACACGCGCGTTCTGCCAAAAGCACCATTTGCATGCATATCGTGTGGTTTTGCAGAAAACTGCATCCGCGTCTACCAAAAGTTGCATATTCATGCTTAAAACGCTTTTTGGCACAAATCCATGTGCGGGTTATAAAAAGAGCAGCATTGGCATGCTTTTCACGTCGTTTGGTAGAAATCCACACGCGCGTTCTGCCAAAAGCGTCATTTGCATGCATATTGTGTGGTTTTGCAGAAAACTGCATCCTCGTCTACCAAAAGTTGCATATTCATGCTTAAAACGCGTTTTGGCACAAATCCATGTGCGGGTGCTAAAAAGAGCAGCATTGGCATGCTTTTCACGTCGTTTGGTAGACATCCACACGCGCGTTCTGCCAAAAGCACCATTTCCATGCATATCGTGTGGTTTTGCAGAAAACTGCATCCTCGTCTACCAAAAGTTGCATATTCATGCTTAAAACGCGTTTTGGCACAAATCCATGTGCGGGTGCTAAAAAGAGCAGCATTGGCATGCTTTTCACGTCGTTTGGTAGAAATCCACACGCGCGTTCTGCCAAAAGTGTCATATTCATGCTTAAAACGCGTTTTGGCACAAATCCATGTGCGGGTTCTAAAAAGAGCAGCATTGGCACGCTTTTCACGTCGTTTGGTAGAAATCCACACGCGCGTTCTGCCAAAAGTGTAATTTGCATGCAGAAAACTGCATCCTCGTCTACCAAAAGTTGCATATTCATGCTTAAAACGCGTTTTGGCACAAATCCATGTGCAGGTGCTAAAAAGAGCAGCATTTGCATGCTTTTGACGTCGTTTGGTAGAAATCCACACGCGCGTTCTGCCAAAAGCACCATTTGCATGCATATCGTGTGGTTTTGCAGAAAACTGCATCCGCGTCTACCAAAAGTTGCATATGCATGCTTAAAACGCTTTTTGGCACAAATCCGTGTGCGGGTTATAAAAAGAGCAGCATTGGCATGCTTTTCACGTCGTTTGGTAGACATCCACACGCGCCTTCTGCCAAAAGCACCATTTGCATGCATATCGTGTGGTTTTGCAGAAAACTGCATCCTCGTCTACCAAAAGTTGCATATTTATGCTTAAAACGCGTTTTGGCACAAATCCATGTGCGGGTGCTAAAAAGAGCAGCATTGGCATGCTTTTCACGTCGTTTGGTGTAATCCACACGCGCGTTCTGCCAAAAGCACCATTTGCATGCATATCGTGTGGTTTTGCAGAAAACTGCATCCTCGTCTACCAAAAGTGTCATATTCATGCTTAAAACGCGTTTTGGCACAAATCCATGTGCGGGTTCTAAAAAGAGCAGCATTGGCACGCTTTTCACGTCGTTTGGTAGAAATCTACACGCGCGTTCTGCCAAAAGCGTAATTTGCATGCAGAAAACTGCATCCTCGTCTACCAAAAGTTGCATATTCATGCTAAAAACGCGTTTTGGCACAAATCCATGTGCAGGTGCTAAAAAGAGCAGCATTGGCATGCTTTTGACGTCGTTTGGTAGAAATCCACACGCGCGTTCTGCCAAAAGCACCATTTGCATGCATATCGTGTGGTTTTGCAGAAAACTGCATCCGCGTCTACCAAAAGTTGCATATTCATGCTTAAAACGCTTTTTGGCACAAATCCATGTGCGGGTTATAAAAAGAGCAGCATTGGCATGCTTTTCACGTCGTTTGGTAGAAATCCACACGCGCGTTCTGCCAAAAGCGTCATTTGCATGCATATCGTGTGGTTTTGCAGAAAACTGCATCCTCGTCTACCAAAAGTTGCATATTCATGCTTAAAACGCGTTTTGGCACAAATCCATGTGCGGGTGCTAAAAAGAGCAGCATTAGCATGCTTTTCACGTCGTTTGGTAGACATCCACACGCGCGTTCTGCCAAAAGCACCATTTGCATGCATATCGTGTGGTTTTGCAGAAAACTGCATCCTCGTCTACCAAAAGTTGCATATTCATGCTTAAAACGCGTTTTGGCACAAATCCATGTGCGGGTGCTAAAAAGAGCAGCATTGGCATGCTTTTCACGTCGTTTGGTAGAAATCCACACGCGCGTTCTGCCAAAAGCACCATTTGCATGCATATCGTGTGGTTTTGCAGAAAACTGCATCCTCGTCTACCAAAAGTGTCATATTCATGCTTAAAACGCGTTTTGTCACAAATCCATGTGCGGGTTCTAAAAAGAGCAGCATTGGCACGCTTTTCACGTCGTTTGGTAGAAATCCACACGCGCGTTCTGCCAAAAGCGTAATTTGCATGCAGGAAACTGCATCCTCGTCTACCAAAAGTTGCATATTCATGCTTAAAACGCGTTTTGGCACAAATCCATGTGCAGGTGCTAAAAAGAGCAGCATTTGCATGCTTTTGACGTCGTTTGGTAGAAATCCACACGCGCGTTCTGCCAAAAGCACCATTTGCATGCATATCGTGTGGTTTTGCAGAAAACTGCATCCGCGTCTACCAAAAGTTGCATATTCATGCTTAAAACGCTTTTTGGCACAAATCCATGTGCGGGTTATAAAAAGAGCAGCATTGGCATGCTTTTCACGTCGTTTGGTAGAAATCCACACGCGCGTTCTGCCAAAAGCGTCATTTGCATGCATATCGTGTGGTTTTGCAGAAAACTGCATCCTCGTCTACCAAAAGTTGCATATTCATGCTTAAAACGCGTTTTGGCACAAATCCATGTGCTGGTTCTAAAAAGAGCAGCATTGGCATGCTTTTCACGTCGTTTGGTAGAAATCCACACGCGCGTTCTGCCAAAAGCGTCATTTGCATGCATATCGTGTGGTTTTGCAGAAAACTGCATCCTCGTCTACCACAAGTTGCATGTTCATGCTTAAAACGCGTTTTGGCACAAATCCATGTGCGGGTGCTAAAAAGAGCAGCATTGGCATGCTTTTCACGTCGTTTAGTAGAAATCCACACGCGCGTTCTGCCAAAAGCGTCATTTGCATGCATATCGTGTGGTTTTGCAGAAAACTGCATCCTCGTCTACCAAAAGTTGCATATTCATGCTTAAAACGCGTTTTGGCACAAATCCATGTGCGGGTGCTAAAAAGAGCAGCATTGGCATGCTTTTTACGTCGTTTGGTAGAAATCCACACGCGCGTTCTGCCAAAAGCACCATTTGCATGCATATCGTGTGGTTTTGCAGAAAACTGCATCCTCCTCTACCAAAAGTGTCATATTCATGCTTAAAACGCGTTTTGGCACAAATCCATGTGCGGGTTCTAAAAAGAGCAGCATTGGCATGCTTTTCACGTCGTTTGGTAGAAATCCACACGCGCGTTCTGCCAAAAGCACCATTTGCATGCATATCGTGTGGTTTTGCAGAAAACTGCATCCTCGTCTACCAAAAGTGTCATATTCATGCTTAAAACGCGTTTTGGCACAAATCCATGTGCGGGTTCTAAAAAGAGCAGCGTTGGCATGCTTTTCACGTCGTTTGGTAGAAATCCACACGCGCGTTCTGCCAAAAGCGTCATTTGCATGCATATCGTGTGGTTTTGCAGAAAACTGCATCCTCGTCTACCAAAAGTTGCATATTCATGCTTAAAACGCGTTTTGGCACAAATCCATGTGCGGGTGCTAAAAAGAGCAGCATTGGCATGCTTTTCACGTCGTTTGGTAGAAATCCACACGCACGTTCTGCCAAAAGCGTCATTTGCATGCATATCGTGTGGTTTTGCAGAAAACTGCATCCGCGTCTACCAAAGGTTGCATTTTCATGCTTAAATCGCGTTTTGGCACAAATCCATGTGCGGGTGCTAAAAAGAGCAGCATTGGCATGCTTTTCACGTCGTGTGGTAGAAATCCACACGCGCGTTCTACCAAAAGCGCCATTTGCATGCATATCGTGTGGTTTTGCAGAAAACTGCATCCGCGTCTACCAAAAGTTGCATATGCATGCTTAAAACGCGTTTTGGCACAAATCCATGTGCGGGTTCTAAAAAGAGCAGCATTGTCATGCTTTTCACGTCGTTTGGTAGAAATCCACACCCGCGTTCTGACAAAAGCGTCATTTGCATGCATATCGTGTGGTTTTGCAGAAAACTGCATCCACGTCTACCAAAAGTTGCATATTCATGCTTAAAACGCGTTTTTTCAAAAATCCATGTGCGGGTGCTAAAAAGAGCAGCATTGGCATGCTTTTCACGTCGTTTGGTAGAAATCCACACGCGCGTTCTGCCAAAAGCACCATTTGCATGCATATCGTGTGGTTTTGCAGAAAACTGCATCCTCGTCTACCAAAAGTGTCATATTCATGCTTAAAACGCGTTTTGGCACAAATCCATGTGCGGGTTCTAAAAAGAGCAGCATTGGCATGCTTTTCACGTCGTTTGGTAGAAATCCACACGCGCGTTCTGCCAAAAGCGTCATTTGCATGCATATCGTGTGGTTTTGCAGAAAACTGCATCCTCGTCTACCAAAAGTTGCATATTCATGCTTAAAACGCGTTTTGGCACAAATCCATGTCCGGGTGCTAAAAAGAGCAGCAATGGCATGCTTTTCCCGTCGTTTGCTGGACATCCACACGGGCGTTCTGCCAAAAGCACCATTTGCATGAATATCGTGTGGTTTTGCAGAAAACTGCATCCTCGTCTACCAAAAGTGTCATATTCATGCTTAAAACGCGTTTTGGCACAAATCCTTGTGCGGGTGCTAAAAAGAGCAGCATTGGCATGCTTTTCACGTCGTTTGGTAGAAATCCACACGCGCGTTCTGCCAAAAGCACCATTTGCATGCATATCGTGTGGTTTTGCAGAAAACTGCATCCTCGTCTACCAAAAGTGTCATATTCATGCTTAAAACGCGTTTTGGCACAAATCCATGTGCGGGTTCTAAAAAGAGCAGCATTGGCATGCTTTTCACGTCGTTTGGTAGAAATCCACGCGCGCGTTTTGCCAAAAGCACCATTTGCATGCATATCGTGTGGTTTTGCAGAAAACTGCATCCTCGTCTACCAAAAGTTGCATATTCATGCTTAAAACGCGTTTTGGCACAAATCCATGTGCGGGTGCTAAAAAGAGCAGCATTGGCATGCTTTTCACGTCGTTTGGTAGACATCCACACGCGCGTTCTGCCAAAAGCACCATTTGCATGCATATCGTGTGGTTTTGCAGAAAACTGCATCCTCGTCTACCAAAAGTTGCATATTCATGCTTAAAACGCGTTTTGGCACAAATCCATGTGCGGGTGCTAAAAAGAGCAGCATTGGCATGCTTTTCACGTCGTTTGGTAGAAATCCACACGCGCGTTCTGCCAAAAGCACCATTTGCATGCATATCGTGTGGTTTTGCAGAAAACTGCATCCTCGTCTACCAAAAGTGTCATATTCATGCTTAAAACGCGTTTTGGCACAAATCCATGTGCGGGTTCTAAAAAGAGCAGCATTGGCACGCTCTTCACGTCGTTTGGTAGAAATCCACACGCGCGTTCTGCCAAAAGCGTAATTTCCATGCAGAAAACTGCATCCTCGTCTACCAAAAGTTGCATATTCATGCTTAAAACGCGTTTTGGCACAAATCCATGTGCAGGTGCTAAAAAGAGCAGCATTGGCATGCTTTTGACGTCGTTTGGTAGAAATCCACACGCGCGTTCTGCCAAAAGCACCATTTGCATGCATATCGTGTGGTTTTGCAGAAAACTGCATCCGCGTCTACCAAAAGTTGCACATTCATGCTTAAAACGCTTTTTGGCACAAATCCATGTGCGGGTTATAAAAAGAGCAGCATTGGCATGCTTTTCACGTCGTTTGGTAGAAATCCACAGGCGCGTTCTGCCAAAAGCGTCATTTGCATGCATATCGTGTGGTTTTGCAGAAAACTGCATCCTCGTCTACCAAAAGTTGCATATTCATGCTTAAAACGCGTTTTGGCACAAATCCATGTGCGGGTGCTAAAAAGAGCAGCATTGGCATGCTTTTCACGTCGTTTGGTAGACATCCACACGCGCGTTCTGCCAAAAGCACCATTTGCATGCATATCGTGTGGTTTTGCAGAAAACTGCATCGTCGTCTACCAAAAGTTGCATATTCATGCTTAAAACGCGTTTTGGCACAAATCCATGTGCGGGTGCTAAAAAGAGCAGCATTGGCATGCTTTTCACGTCGTTTGGTAGAAATCCACACGCGCGTTCTGCCAAAAGCGTCATTTGCATGCATATCGTGTGGTTTTGCAGAAAACTGCATCCTCGTCTACCAAAAGTTGCATATTCATGCTTAAAACGCGTTTTGGCACAAATCCATGTGCGGGTGCTAAAAAGAGCAGCATTGGCATGCTTTTCACGTCGTTTGGTAGAAATCCACACGCGCGTTCTGCCAAAAGCGTCATTTGCATGCATATCGTGTGGTTTTGCAGAAAACTGCATCCGCATCTACCAAAGGTTGCATTGTCATGGTTAAATCGCGTTTTGGCACAAATCCGTGTGCGGGTGCTAAAAAGAGCAGCATTGGCATGCTTTTCACGTCGTGCGGTAGAAATCCACACGCGCGTTCTGCCAAAAGCGCCATTTGCATGCATATCGTGTGGTTTTGCAGAAAACTGCATCCTCGTCTACCAAAAGTGTCATATTCATGCTTAAAACGCGTTTTGGCACAAATCCATGTGCGGGTTCTAAAAAGAGCAGCATTGGCATGCTTTTCACGTCGTTTGGTAGAAATCCACACGCGCGTTCTGCCAAAAGCGTCATTTGCATGCATATCGTGTGGTTTTGCAGAAAACTGCATCCTCGTCTACCAAAAGTTGCATATTCATGCTTAAAACGCGTTTTGGCACAAATCCATGTGCGGGTGCTAAAAAGAGCAGCATTGGCATGCTTTTCACGTCGTTTGGTAGAAATCCACACGCGCGTTCTGCCAAAAGCGTCATTTGCATGCATATCGTGTGGTTTTGCAGAAAACTGCATCCTCGTCTACCAAAAGTTGCATATTCATGCTTAAAACGCGTTTTGGCACAAATCCATGTGCGGGTGCTAAAAAGAGCAGCATTGGCATGCTTTTCACGTCGTTTGGTAGACATCCACACAAGCGTTCTGCCAAAAGCACCATTTGCATGCATATCGTGTGGTTTTGCAGAAAACTGCATCCTCGTCTACCAAAAGTTGCATATTCATGCTTAAAACGCGTTTTGGCACAAATCCATGTGCGGGTGCTAAAAAGAGCAGCATTGGCATGCTTTTCACGTCGTTTGGTAGAAATCCACACGCGCGTTCTGCCAAAAGCACCATTTGCATGCATATCGTGTGGTTTTGCAGAAAACTGCATCCTCGTCTACCAAAAGTGTCATATTCATGCTTAAAACGCGTTTTGGCACAAATCCATGTGCGGGTTCTAAAAAGAGCAGCATTGGCACGCTCTTCACGTCGTTTGGTAGAAATCCACACGCGCGTTCTGCCAAAAGCGTAATTTGCATGCAGAAAACTGCATCCTCGTCTACCAAAAGTTGCATATTCATGCTTAAAACGCGTTTTGGCACAAATCCATGTGCAGGTGCTAAAAAGAGCAGCATTGGCACGCTTTTGACGTTGTTTGGTAGAAATCCACACGCGCGTTCTGCCAAAAGCACCATTTGCATGCATATCGTGTGGTTTTGCAGAAAACTGCATCCGCGTCTACCAAAAGTTGCACATTCATGCTTAAAACGCTTTTTGGCACAAATCCATGTGCGGGTTATAAAAAGAGCAGCATTGGCATGCTTTTCACGTCGTTTGGTAGAAATCCACACGCGCGTTCTGCCAAAAGCGTCATTTGCATGCATATCGTGTGGTTTTGCAGAAAACTGCATCCTCGTCTACCAAAAGTTGCATATTCATGCTTAAAA
Organism: Dermacentor albipictus; assembly: GCF_038994185.2. Lineage (NCBI taxonomy): Eukaryota > Metazoa > Arthropoda > Arachnida > Ixodida > Ixodidae > Dermacentor > Dermacentor albipictus. The sequence goes on along the minus strand of NW_027226052.1, from coordinate 6,947 downwards.
CGCGTTTTGGCACAAATCCATGTGCGGGTGCTAAAAAGAGCAGCATTGGCATGCTTTTCACGTCGTTTGGTAGACATCCACACGCGCGTTCTGCCAAAAGCACCATTTGCATGCATATCGTGTGGTTTTGCAGAAAACTGCATCCTCGTCTACCAAAAGTTGCATATTCATGCTTAAAACGCGTTTTGGCACAAATCCATGTGCGGGTGCTAAAAAGAGCAGCATTGGCATGCTTTTCACGCCGTTTGGTAGAAATCCGCACGCGCGTTCTGCCAAAAGCACCATTTGCATGCATATCGTGTGGTTTTGCAGAAAACTGCATCCTCGTCTACCAAAAGTGTCATATTCATGCTTAAAACGCGTTTTGTCACAAATCCATGTGCGGGTTCTAAAAAGAGCAGCATTGGCACGCTTTTCACGTCGTTTGGTAGAAATCCACACGCGCGTTCTGCCAAAAGCGTAATTTGCATGCAGAAAACTGCATCCTCGTCTACCAAAAGTTGCATATTCATGCTTAAAACGCGTTTTGGCACAAATCCATGTGCAGGTGCTAAAAAGAGCAGCATTTGCATGCTTTTGACGTCGCTTGGTAGAAATCCACACGCGCGTTCTGCCAAAAGCACCATTTGCATGCATATCGTGTGGTTTTGCAGAAAACTGCATCCGCGTCTACGAAAAGTTGCATATTCATGCTTAAAACGCTTTTTGGCACAAATCCTTGTGCGGGTTATAAAAAGAGCAGCATTGGCACGCTCTTCACGTCGTTTGGTAGAAATCCACACGCGCGTTCTGCCAAAAGCGTAATTTGCATGCAGAAAACTGCATCCTCGTCTACCAAAAGTTGCATATTCATGCTTTAAAACGCGTTTTGGCACAAATCCATGTGCAGGTGCTAAAAAGAGCAGCATTGGCACGCTTTTGACGTTGTTTGGTAGAAATCCACACGCGCGTTCTGCCAAAAGCACCATTTGCATGCATATCGTGTGGTTTTGCAGAAAACTGCATCCGCGTCTACCAAAAGTTGCACATTCATGCTTAAAACGCTTTTTGGCACAAATCCATGTGCGGGTTATAAAAAGAGCAGCATTGGCATGCTTTTCACGGTCGTTTGGTAGAAATCCACACGCGCGTTCTGCCAAAAGCGTCATTTGCATGCATATCGTGTGTTTTGCAGAAAACTGCATCCTCGTCTACCAAAAGTTGCATATTCATGCTTAAAACGCGTTTTGGCACAAATCCATGTGCGGGTGCTAAAAAGAGCAGCATTGGCATGCTTTTCACGTCGTTTGGTAGACATCCACACGCGCGTTTCTGCCAAAAGCACCATTTGCATGCATATCGTGTGGTTTTGCAGAAAACTGCATCCTCGTCTACCAAAAGTTGCATATTCATGCTTAAAACGCGTTTTGGCACAAATCCATGTGCGGGTGCTAAAAAGAGCAGCATTTGGCATGCTTTTCACGCCGTTTGGTAGAAATCCGCACGCGCGTTCTGCCAAAAGCACCATTTGCATGCATATCGTGTGGTTTTGCAGAAACTGCATCCTCGTCTACCAAAAGTGTCATATTCATGCTTAAAACGCGTTTTGTCACAAATCCATGTGCGGGTTCTAAAAAGAGCAGCATTGGCACGCTTTTCACGTCGTTTGGTAGAAATCCACACGCGCGTTCTGCCAAAAGCGTAATTTGCATGCAGAAAACTGCATCCTCGTCTACCAAAAGTTGCATATTCATGCTTAAAACGCGTTTTGGCACAAATCCATGTGCAGGTGCTAAAAAGAGCAGCATTTGCATGCTTTTGACGTCGCTTGGTAGAAATCCACACGCGCGTTCTGCCAAAAGCACCATTTGCATGCATATCGTGTGGTTTTGCAGAAAACTGCATCCGGCGTCTACGAAAAGTTGCATATTCATGCTTAAAACGCTTTTTGGCACAAATCCTTGTGCGGGTTATAAAAAGAGCAGCATTGGCATGCTTTTCACGTCGTTTGGTAAAAATCCACACGCGCGTTCTGCCAAAAGCGTCATTTGCATGCATATCGTGTGGTTTTGTAGAAAACTGCATCCTCGTCTAAAAGTTGCATATTCATGCTTAAAACGCGTTTTGGCACAACTCCATGTGCGGGTGCTAAAAAGAGCAGCATTGGCATGCTTTTCACGTCGTTTGGTAGAAATCCACATGCGCGTTCTCCCAAAAGCACCATTTGCATGCATATCGTATGGTTTTGGAGAAAACTGCATCCTCGTCTACCAAAAGTGTCATATTCATGCTTAAAACGCGTTTTGGCACAAATCCATGTGCTGGTTCTAAAAAGAGCAGCATTGGCATGCTTTTCACGTCGTTTGGTAGAAATCCACACGCGCGTTCTGTCAAAAGCGTCATTTGCATGCATATCGTGTGGTTTTGCAGAAAACTGCATCTTCGTCTACCAAAAGTTGCATATTCATGCTTAAAACGCGTTTTGGCACAAATCCATGTCCGGGTGCTAAAAAGAGCAGCATTGGCATGCTTTTCACGTCGTTTGGTAGACATCCACACGGGCGTTCTGCCAAAAGCACCATTTGCATGCATATCGTGTGGTTTTGCAGAAAGTTTTGCAGAAAACTGCATCCTCGTCTACCAAAAGTGTCATATTCATGCTTAAAACGCGTTTTGGCACAAATCCTTGTGCGGGGTGCTAAAAAGAGCAGCATTGGCATGCTTTTCACGTCGTTTGGTAGAAATCCACACGCGCGTTCTGCCAAAAGCACCATTTGCATGCATATCGTGTGGTTTTGCAGAAAACTGCATCCTCGTCTACCAAGAGTGTCATATTCATGCTTAAAACGCGTTTTGCACAAATCCATGTGCGGGTTCTAAAAAGAGCAGCATTGCATGCTTTTCATGTCGTTTGGGAGAAATCCATACGCGCGTTCTGCCAAAAGCACCATTTGCATGCATATCGTGTGGTTTTTGCAGAAAACTGCATCCTCGTCTACCAAAAGTTGCATATTCATGCTTAAAACGCGTTTTGGCACAAATCCATGTGCGGGTGCTAAAAAGAGCAGCATTGGCATGCTTTTCACGTCGTTTGGTAGACATCCACACGCGCGTTCTGCCAAAAGCACCATTTGCATGCATATCGTGTGGTTTTGCAGAAAACTGCATCCTCGTCTACCAAAAGTTGCATATTTATGCTTAAAACGCGTTTTGGCACAAATCCATGTGCGTGTGCTAAAAAGAGCAGCATTGGCATGCTTTTCACGTCGTTTGGTAGAAATCCACACGCGCGTTCTGCCAAAAGCACCATTTGCATGCATATCGTGTGGTTTTGCAGAAAACTGCATCCTCGTCTCCCAAAAGTGTCATATTCATGCTTAAAACGCGTTTTGGCACAAATCCATGTGCGGGTTCTAAAAAGAGCAGCATTGGCACGCTTTTCACGTCGTTTGGTAGAAATCCACACGCGCGTTCTGCCAAAAGCGTAATTTGCATGCAGAAAACTGCATCCTCGTCTACAAAAGTTGCATATACATGCTTTAAAACGCGTTTTGGCACAAATCCATGTGCAGGTGCTAAAAAGAGCAGCATTGGCTTGCTTTTGACGTCGTTTGGTAGAAATCCACACGCGCGTTCTGCCAAAGCACCATTTGCATGCATATCGTGTGGTTTTGCAGAAAACTGCATCCGCGTCTACCAAAAGTTGCATATTCATGCTTAAAACGCTTTTTGGCACAAATCCATGTGCGGGTTATAAAAAGAGCAGCATTGGCATGCTTTTCACGTCGTTTGGTAGAAATCCACACGCGCGTTCTGCCAAAAGCGTCATTTGCATGCATATCGTGTGGTTTTGCAGAAAACTGCATCCTCGTCTACCAAAAGTTGCATATTCATGCTTAAAACGCGTTTTGGCACAAATCCATGTGCGGGTGCTAAAAAGAGCAGCATTGGCATGCTTTTCACGTCGTTTGGTAGACATCCACACGCGCGTTCTGCAAAAGCACCATTTGCATGCATGTCGTGTGGTTTTGCAGAAAACTGCATCCTCGTCTACCAAAAGTTGCATATTCATGCTTAAAACGCGTTTTGGCACAAATCCATGTGCGGGTGCTAAAAAGAGCAGCATTGGCATGCTTTTCACGTCGTTTGGTAGAAATCCACACGCGCGTTCTGCCAAAAGCACCATTTGCATGCATATCGTGTGGTTTTGCAGAAAACTGCATCCTCGTCTACCAAAAGTGTCATATTCATGCTTAAAACGCGTTTTGGCACAAATCCATGTGCGGGTTCTAAAAGAGCAGCGTTGGCACGCTTTTCACGTCGTTTGGTAGAAATCCACACGCGCGTTCTGCCAAAAGCGTAATTTGCATGCAGAAAACTGCATCCTCGTCTACCAAAAGTTGCATATTCATGCTTAAAACGCGTTTTGCACAAATCCATGTGCAGGTGCTAAAAAGAGCAGCATTTGCATGCTTTTGACGTCGTTTGGTAGAAATCCACACGCGCGTTCTGCCAAAAGCACCATTTGCATGCATATCGTGTGGTTTTGCAGAAACTGCATCAGCGTCTACCAAAAGTTGCATATTCATGCTTAAAACGCTTTTTGGCACAAATCCATGTGCGGGTGCTAAAAAGAGCAGCATTGGCATGCTTTTCACGTCGTTTGGTAGAAATCCACACGCGCGTTCTCCCAAAAGCACCATTTGCATGCATATCGTATGGTTTTGCAGAAACTGCATCCTCGTCTACCAAAAGTGTCATATTCATGCTTAAAACGCGTTTTGGCACAAATCCATGTGCTGGTTCTAAAAAGAGCAGCATTGGCATGCTTTTCACGTCGTTTGGTAGAAATCCACACGCGCGTTCTGCCAAAAGCGTCATTTGCATGCATATCGTGTGGTTTTGCAGAAAACTGCATCCTCGTCTACCAAAAGTTGCATATTCATGCTTAAAACGCGTTTTGGCACAAATCCATGTGCGGGTGCTAAAAAGAGCAGCATTGGCATGCTTTTCACGTCGTTTGGTAGACATCCACACGGGCGTTCTGCCAAAAGCACCATTTGCATGCATATCGTGTGGTTTTGCAGAAAACTGCATCCTCGTCTACCAAAAGTGTCATATTCATGCTTAAAACGCGTTTTGGCACAAATCCTTGTGCGGGTGCTAAAACGAGCAGCATTGGCATGCTTTTCACGTCGTTTGGTAGAAATCCACACGCCCGTTCTGCCAAAAGCACCATTTGCATGCATATCGTGTGGTTTTGCAGAAAACTGCATCCTCGTCTACCAAAAGTGTCATATTCATGCTTAAAACGCGTTTTGGCACAAATCCATGTGCGGGTTCTAAAAAGAGCAGCATTGGCATGCTTTTCACGTCGTTTGGTAGAAATCCACACGCGCGTTCTGCCAAAAGCACCATTTGCATGCATATCGTGTGGTTTTGCAGAAAACTGCATCCTCGTCTACCAAAAGTTGCATATTCATGCTTAAAACGCGTTTTGGCACAAATCCATGTGCGGGTGCTAAAAAGAGCAGCATTGGCATGCTTTTCACGTCGTTTGGTAGACATCCACACGCGCGTTCTGCCAAAAGCACCATTTGCATGCATATCGTGTGGTTTTGCAGAAACTGCATCCTCGTCTACCAAAAGTTGCATATTTATGCTTAAAACGCGTTTTGGCACAAATCCATGTGCGGGTGCTAAAAAGAGCAGCATTGGCATGCTTTTCACGTCGTTTGGTAGAAATCCACACGCGCGTTCTGCCAAAAGCACCATTTGCATGCATATCGTGTGGTTTTGCAGAAAACTGCATCCTCGTCTACCAAAAGTAACATATTCATGCTTAAAACGCGTTTTGGCACAAATCTATGTGCGGGTTCTAAAAAGAGCAGCATTGGCACGCTTTTCACGTCGTTTGGTAGAAATCCACACGCGCGTTCTGCCAAAAGCGTAATTTGCATGCAGAAAACTGCATCCTCGTCTACCAAAAGTTGCATATTCATGCTTGAAACGCGTTTTGGCACAAATCCATGTGCAGGTGCTAAAAGAGCAGCATTGGCATGCTTTTGACGTCGTTTGGTAGAAATCCACACGCGCGTTCTGCCAAAAGCACCATTTGCATGCATATCGTGTGGTTTTGCAGAAAACTGCATCCGCGTCTACCAAAAGTTGCATATTCATGCTTAAAATGCTTTTTGGCACAAATCCATGTGCGGGTTATAAAAAGAGCAGCATTGGCATGCTTTTCACGTCGTTGGTAGAAATCCACACGCGCGTTCTGCCAAAAGTGTCATTTGCATGCATATCGTGTGGTTTTGCAGAAAACTGCATCCTCGTCTACCAAAAGTTGCATATTCATGCTTAAAATGCGTTTTGGCACAAATCCATGTGCGGGTGCTAAAAAGAGCAGCATTGGCATGCTTTTTACGTCGTTTGGTAGACGTCCACACGCGCGTTCTGCCAAAAGCACCATTTGCATGCATATCGTGTGGTTTTGCAGAAAAACTGCATCCTCGTCTACCAAAAGTTGCATATTCATGCTTAAAACGCGTTTTGGCACAAATCCATGTGCGGGTGCTAAAAAGAGCAGCATTGGCATGCTTTTCACGTCGTTTGGTAGAAATCCACACGCGCGCTCTGCCAAAAGCACCATTTGCATGCATATCGTGTGGTTTTGCAGAAAACTGCGTCCTCGTCTACCAAAAGTGTCATATTCATGCTTAAAACGCGTTTTGGCACAAATCCATGTGCGGGTACTAAAAAGAGCAGCATTGGCACGCTTTTCACGTCGTTTGGTAGAAATCCACACGCGCGTTCTGCCAAAAGCGTAATTTGCATGCAGAAAACTGCATCCTCGTCTACCAAAAGTTGCATATTCATGCTTAAAACGCGTTTTGGCACAAATCCATGTGCAGGTACTAAAAAGAGCAGCATTTGCATGCTTTTGACGTCGTTTGGTAGAAATCCAC
>NW_027226051.1:0-25589 GCF_038994185.2 Dermacentor albipictus | reverse complement strand
TATGCATGCAAATGATGCTTTTGGCAGAATGCGCGTGTGGGATTTCTACCAAACGACGTGAAAAGCATGCCAATGCGCTCTTTTTAGAAACCGCACATGGATTTGTGCCAAAACGCGTTTTAAGCATGAATATGACACTTTTGGTAGACGAGGATGCAGTTTTCTGCAAAACCACACGATATGCATGCAAATGGTTGCTTTTGGCAGAACGCGCGTGTGGATTTCTACCAAACGACGTGAAAAGCATGCCATTGCTGCTCTTTTTAGCACCCGCACATGGATTTGTGCCAAAACGCGTTTTAAGTATGAATATGCAACTTTTGGTAGACGAGGATGCAGTTTTCTGCAAAACCACACGATATGCATGCAAATGACGCTTTTGGCAGAACGCGCGTGTGGATTTCTACCAAACGACGTGAAAAGCATGCCAATGCTGCTCTTTTTAGCACCCGCACATGGATTTGTGCCAAAACGCGTTTTAGGCATGAATATGCAACTTTTTGGTAGACGAGGATGCAGTTTTCTGCAAAACCACACGATATGCATGCAAATGACACTTTTGGCAGAACGCGCGTGTGGATTTCTACCAAACGACGTGAAAAGCATGCCAATGCTGCTCTTTTTAGAACCCGCACATGGATTTGTGCCAAAACGCGTTTTAAGGCATGAATATGACACTTTTGGTAGACGAGGATGCAGTTTTCTGCAAAACCCCACGATATGCATGCAAATGGTGCTTTTGGCAGAACGCGCGTGTTTATTTCTACCAAACGACGTGAAAAGCATGCCAAATGCTGCTCTTTTTAGCACCCGCACATGGATTTTTGCCAAAACGCGTTTTAAGCATGAATATGCAACTTTTGGTAGACGAGGATGCAGTTTTCTGCAAAACCACACGATATGCATGCAAATGACGCTTTTGGCAGAACGCGCGTGTGGATTTCTACCAAACGACGTGAAAAGCATGCCAATGCTGCTCTTTTTAGAACCCGCACATGGATTTGTGCCAAAACGCGTTTTAAGCATGAATATGACACTTTTGGTAGACGAGGATGCAGTTTTCTGCAAAACCACACGATATGCATGCAAATGGTGCTTTTGGCAGAACGCGCGTGTGGATTTCTACCAAACGACGTGAAAAGCATGCCAATGCTGCTCTTTTTAGAACCCGCACATGGATTTTTGCCAAAACGCGTTTTAAGCATGAATATGACACTTTTGGTAGACGAGGATGCAGTTTTCTGCAAAACCACACGATATGCATGCAAATGGTGCTTTTGGCAGAACGCGCGTGTGTATGTTTACCAAACGACGTGAAAAGCATGCCAATGCTGCTCTTTTTAGCACCCGCACATGGATTTGTGCAAAACGCGTTTTAAGCATGAATATGCAACTTTTGGTAGACGAGGATGCAGTTTTCTGCAAAACCACACGATATGCATGCAAATGACGCTTTTGGCAGAACGCGCATGTGGATTTCTACCAAACGACGTGAAAAGCATGCCAATGCTGCTCTTTTTAGCACCCGCACATGGATTTGTGCCAAAACGCGTTTTAAGCATGAATATGCAACTTTTGGTAGATGAGGATGCAGTTTTCTGCAAAACCACACGATATGCATGCAAATGACGCTTTTGCATAACGCGCGTGTGGATTTCTTCCAAACGACGTGAAAAGCATGCCAATGCTGCTCTTTTTAGAACCCGCACATGGATTTGTGCCAAAACGCGTTTTAAGCATGAATATTGGCAGTCAGCGGCAATCTGTTGCAGTGCTCTGAATGTTACTCTGTTTGTTGGCAGCATTCCCATCGGATGGACCACCCGTGCGTCTTGAAGTGAGGGACGGAGCGACAACCGTATTCAGGTTATCACCGTCACAAGATTGCACTATCATCAGGCCGTTGCTGTTCACCGCTTCATACCAGGGGACCACGCGAGCAAAGGACAAGAAAGTTCCCACCGGGAGGCGCTACTGGAGCCGGCAGCAGCTACAAAAGGCTACGCGAGCCACTTCAACCCTGCAGTCAGCGGCAATCCTGTTGCAGTGCTCTGAATGTTACTCCTGTTTGTTGGCAGGTGAGCTGCATATCATATATATACATATATATATAGGTTTTTTTTTCCGCCGCTGACTGCAAAGCGTTTCTTTGTACAGTGTTTGATCCGGTACTATGACTGATAGCAGTGCAGAGTGTGGTCTATGCAATGCGATTTTTGAAGATGAGTGTAGCGTTACTTGTGCGGAATGCAGTTTGTCTTATCATTTTGGGCAGCACTGTTCCGGTATTGCTGAGTCGACATACACGTCAATGGGGTCTGCGAAACGTGAGAAATGGCGTTGTCGTACATGTCGCGGAGACTCTAGAGCCACTGTGGCTTCTGGGAAGCTGTCGCAGGACAGCTCTTCGGGCATATTGGCAAGGTTATCTTCCCTCGAAGACAAGCTGACAGCTATCCTTGGTCTAAAAGACGTAATTGACAGTCTTGCACTGATACCAATACACGTTGATAAGCTGACGCTCACTTGTCAGTCCCTGCAGACCACAACTGTTGAGTTAAAAACATCAGTCACGTTCATGTCGTCACAATACGACAAGCTTCTTGAACAGTGCAATAGCAACTCGCAAGCAACGATGAGACTTGATCAGAAAGTGGTTTGCCTTGAGGAAACTGTATCTGAGCAGGCATAACAGATCAGTCACTTACAATCGCAACTAAATGACAGTGAACAGTATACTCGCAGAGGTAACCTGGAAATAAGCGGATTACCGGTCACGGCAAATGAGGACTTGTCGGCAGTCTTGTCGGACCTGGCTGGGAAGCTTAATTTGCATGACCATACGGCGGAACAGGTATGTGCTGTTCATCGCTTATCAGGAGGCCAGGGAAAAATACCGGTGATATTGGCTAGATTCACGTCACCAGACTTGCGTGATAAATGGCTGCAGGCAAGGGCTCGACTCAGGGCGTTGGCCAAAAACAAACAGATTCCTGACATTTTTTTCAGTGAGAACCTGACTCGTGCGAACAGTGAACTTTTTTGGAGGGCTAGGGTTCAAGGCAAAGCAAAGGGATTTAAATTTGTCTGGGTGCGAAATGGGAAAATATTTGCGAGGAAGGCCGAGGGTGCTACTGCTCTAAAAATCTCGTCTGTAAGCGACATTGATAAGATGGCCTAAGATTTGTAGTTCCTCGCAAAAGAGTATGTCGTTTCCAGATTTCGACTCCTTTGTTAAGACCTTTCAGCCAGCGTTGGGTTGTTCTTGTACCATTCTTCACATTAATATTCGGAGCATCAGGAAACACTGGGATCAATTCGCGGTTACGGCCTGTGCTCTCAGTGACTTTGTTGACGTGTTTGTATTAACGGAAATTAACATTACCAACACTCTAACCGATGTATTTAGACTTCCCGGTTACCATGCCTATTTCATTACACGCAACAACAGCAGGGGTGGTGGCATTGCGGTATACTTCAAGGAATCATTGATGATCTCCGAGGTTACCGTTTCCTTCGGCACAGCGGAGGTCATGGCCTTTGAAGTATCCTGTCGTGGTATTTCATTTTATCTTCTTGCTATGTACCGACCTCCTAGTCAAAATGTGTTGGGATTTATTGAAGAATTACAAACTATACTGAAAACCAACTTTGTTGCTAAAAACGTGTGCATGATAGGGGACATCAATATCGATTTGATGAAGGGTGATCGCCATGGCACTGAAAGTTACTTAACAGTACTCGCAGAATTTGGCATTGAACCACATATCGCCGATCCTACTAGAGAAGAATTTCTTAATAATCGCATTACAACTACTTGCATTGACCACGCTAACGTCCGTGCGTCGGACATTTCTTCAGTGACCGGAGCTGTAATCAGACAGAAACTGTCAGATCACTATTACATTGCGTGTCGCCTTATGAAAACTGACTCTATGCAGCACGCTAACTCTACCAGGTGTGTTGTGACCATTCTAGACCAAAAAAAGTTCGATAATCATGTCACTGAATATGATTGGGATTCATTTACTCATCATAACACTAACGACACTGCGTACGATAGCTTGGTCAGGATATTAGGCGAAATAAAGAAAGTGTGCAAAAAAACTTTGGTTGTGAAGAAACGTAAAATTGACTGCCAGTGGCTGACTTCGGAAATCCTGGCTGCTATCAAAGAAAAAGACACTTTCTGGTCTCGATGCCGCAGGGCGCCAAAAAATGACAAACTTCGAGCAGAATATCGTTGCATTAGAAATAAGGTAACTGCGCTTATCCGCTTATCAAAGAGGAAGTTCTTTGCACAGCAGTTTCACAACACTCGTCGCGATGTAAGGAACACCTGGTCTCTGATAAACCAGTTACGTGGTAACATACGCTTGTCCGTCCAAGAAACAGTGGAGCATAATTTCGGTGTAGTGTCGCCTATTTTGGCTAATGAGTTCAATAACGTATTTTCGGCTGAGCAACGGGTCGCAGTCCAAACTTTGAGCTCGACAAAGATTAAAAACAGTGTATCGCCATCAGCCTTCCTTCCTCTTATGACAGAATCTGATCTTTTCAGCATTTTGTCTAGTCTGAAACGTAATAAATCCGCCGGACTTGACAACATTTTCATAGCTGATCTGATAAGAAACATTACAGCTTTGAAACATGTTCTGCTATTTATTTTAAACGGCATAATTGCAACTGGTACATGGCCACATTCACTGAAGAGTGCTCGCGTTGTTCCTCTGTACAAAAGTGGGATAAAGAATGATATTGCCAACTACCGCCCTATTTCTGTTCTTTCCTGCATATCCCAGATTCTAGAAAAACACGTACTTTCTGTGATGAATGCATTTGTTGCTAAACATGACCTAATGAGTGTGAATCAGTATGGATTTGTTAGTGGGTCTGGAACACAGGTGCTATTAGAAAATCTCTCTGATTTACTGCACCAAACCCTGGAAAACAATGAGGTGGCATTTGGGCTTTTTTTGGACGTAAAAAAAGCTTTGAACACAGTAAATCATCAAATTTTAATCTCTAAACTGTATTCATATGGATTTAGGGGTCCTTTTTTGTCACTAATTAAAAACTACCTTCACAATCGCTCACAAGTAGTCATGTTTGGACCTATCTGCAGTGACGCGGTAAGTCTGGTGTGCGGTGTCCCGCAAGGGTCTATCTTATCTCCTTTGTTGTTCAACTTATATGTGAATGATATATGTGACCACGTGAAAGCATCCACCGTATTCCTTTATGCCGATGACACTTTACTAGTGTCAAGCCACCCTGAGTTTTCATGCGCCCTGGCTAACCTTCAAGAGGACGCTATTAAAGTTAGTGAGTGGTTTGCCTCAAACTTATTACAAATAAATAGCACCAAATCCAGACTTGTCTGTTTTCGTAACCCGCACAAAGATGTACCAAGCGTCGCTTCCATATATTTACACCCTTCATACTGCTCTCTGTGCTCTTGTCAACCTATAGCTAGCGTCCAGTCGGTTAAGTATCTTGGTGTGCACATAGACAGTGATCTGACGTGGAATACTCATTTGAGCCACATTTGTAAGAAACTTAGAAGTGTTGCATGTTTGTTGTTTAATTTAAAAACCATGATGCCTTTTTATATCAGAAAACTAATCGCCCAGGCTCTGGGGTATAGTGTTTTAAGATACGGTATGTGTTGTTTTTTTAACTGCTCTTTCACATGGAAATGTCGAGTTATTAGGATTTTGAAAAACATCGCTACAAGCGTCCTCTACATGCCACAGAAGAATTAGCCCAGCAGTGTCTTTAGAACAGCCGGTTTGTCTTCTTTCGAGATTCTTTTTAAACAAATCGTAGTACTTAGGTATTTTTGGAGCAGTGCATACAGGCACATAAATACGAAACCGGTACCGTTGAGACATGTTCCTCGTTATCTTAAACCGAGAGTGCGCACTCACTACGGTAAAGCAACAAGACGCTATTATGTTCCTGCTATCTTCAATGAACTACCAGACGATGTACTTTCTTTGTCCACCCGCAAAACACTGAGAGTTGCTGTACAAGCGTTAGAGAACATTTAATATGTACAGATGTTATCAGTGCATATTTGATAATGTGTGATGGTTGTGCCAAATGCACAACCAGCTTCTGATGGAGTTCTGGTGTGTCGCGTAGATTGCCGCGGCTGCCGGTTGTCGCCGCACAAGCCCTCTTGTGGCTTCGGCGCTTCCGTTTTTTGTATACTGTTTTAACTATACTGAATAAAGATTATTATTATTATTATTATATGACACTTTTGGTAGACGACGATGCAGTTTTCTGCAAAACCACACGATATGGATGCAAATGGTGCTTTTGGCAGAACGCGCGTGTGGATTTCTACCAAACGACGTGAAAAGCATGCCAATGCTGCTCTTTTGAGCACCCGCACATGCATTTGTGCCAAAACGCGTTTTAAGCATGAATATGCAACATTTGGTAGACGAGGATGCATTTTTCTGCAAAACCTACGATATGCATGCAAATGACGCTTTTGGCAGAACGCGCGTGTGGATTTCTACCAAACGACGTGAAAAGCATGCCAATGCTGCTCTTTTTAGAACCTGCACATGGATTTGTGCCAAAACGCGTTTTAAGCATGAATATGACACTTTTGGTAGACGAGGATGCAGTTTTCTGCAAAACCACACGATATGCATGCAAATGGTGCTTTTGGCAGAACGCGCGTGTGGATTTCTACCAAACGACGTGAAAAGCATGCCGATGCTGCTCTTTTTAGCACCCGCACATGGATTTGTGCCAAAACGCGTTTTAAGCATGAATATGCAACTTTTGGTAGACGAGGATGCAGTTTTCTGCAAAACCACACGATATGCATGCAAATGACGCTTTTAGCAGAACGCGCGTGTGGATTTCTACCAAACGACGTGAACAGCCTGCCAATGCTGCTCTTTTTAGAACCCGCACATGGATTTGTGCCAAAACGCGTTTTAAGCATGAATATGACACTTTTGGTAGACGAGGATGCAGTTTTCTGCAAAACCACACGATATGCATGCAAATGGTGCTTTTGGCAGAACGCGCGTGTGGATTTCTACCAAACGACGTGAAAAGCATGCCAATGCTGCTCTTTTTAGAACCCGCACATGGATTTGTGCCAAAACGCGTTTTAAGCATGAATATGACACTTTTGGTAGACGAGGATGCAGTTTTCTGCAAAACCACACGATATGCATGCAAATGGTGCTTTTGGCAGAACGCGCGTGTGGATTTCTACCAAAGACGTGAAAAGCATGCCAATGCTGCTCTTTTTAGAACCCGCACATGGATTTGTGCCAAAACGCGTTTTAAGCATGAATATGACACTTTTGGTAGACGAGGATGCAGTTTTCTGCAAAACCACACGATATGCATGCAAATGGTGCTTTTGGCAGAACGCGCGTGTGGATTTCTACCAAACGACGTGAAAAGCATGCCAATGCTGCTCTTTTTAGCACCCGCACATGGATTTGTGCCAAAACGCGTTTTAAGCATGAATATGCAACTTTTGGTAGACGAGGATGCAGTTTTCTGCAAAACCACACGATATGCATGCAAATGATGCTTTTGGCAGAACGCGCGTGTGGATTTCTACCAAACGACGTGAAAAGCATGCCAATGCTACTCTTTTTAGAACCCGCACATGGATTTGTGCCAAAACGCGTTTTGGGCATGAATATGACACTTTTGGTAGACGAGGATGCAGTTTTCTGCAAAACCACACGATATGCATGCAAATGGTGCTTTTGGCAGAACGCGCGTGTGGATTTCTACCAAACGACGTGAAAAGCATGCCAATGCTGCTCTTTTTTGCACCCGCACATGGTTTTGTGCCAAAACGCGTTTTAAAGATGAATATGCAATTTTTGGTAGACGAGGATGCAGTTTTCTGCAAAACCACACGATATGCATGCAAATGACGCTTTTGGCAGAACGCGCGTGGGGATTTCTACCAAACGACGTGAAAAGCATGCCACTGCTGCTCTTTTTAGAACCCGCACATGGATTTGTGCAAAACACGTTTTAAGCATGAATATGATACTTTTGGTAGACGAGGATGCAGTTTTCTGCAAAACCACACGATATGCATGCAAATGGTGCTTTTGGCAGAACGCGCGTGTGGATTTCTACAAACGACGTGAAAAGCATGCCAATGCTGCTCTTTTTAGAACCCGCACATGGATTTGTGCCAAAACGCGTTTTAAGCATGAATATGCAACTTTTGGTAGACGAGGATGCAGTTTTCTGCAAAACCACACGATATGCATGCAAATGACGCTTTTGGCAGAACGCGCGTGTGGATTTCTACCAAACGACGTGAAAAGCATGCCAATGCTGCTCTTTTTAGCACCCGCACATGGATTTGTGCCAAAACGCGTTTTAAGCATGAATATGCAACTTTTGGTAGACGAGGATGCAGTTTTCTGCAAAACCACACGATATGCATGCAAATGGTGCTTTTGGGAGAACGCGCGTGTGGATTTCTACCAAACGACGTGAAAAGCATGCCAATGCTGCTCTTTTTAGAACCCGCACATGGATTTGTGCCAAAACGCGTTTTAAGCATGAATATGCGACTTTTGGTAGACGAGGATGCAGTTTTCAGCAAAACCACACGATATGCATGCAAATGGTGCTTTTGGCAGAACGCGCGTGTGGGTTTCTACCAAACGACGTGAAAAGCATGCCAATGCTGCTCTTTTTAGAACCCGCAGATGGATTTGTGCCAAAACGCGTTTTAAGCATGAATATGACACTTTTGGTAGACGAGGATGCAGTTTTCTGCAAAACCACACGATATGCATGCAAATGACGCTTTTGGCAGAACGCGCGTGTGGATTTCTACCAAACGACGTGAAAAGCATGCCAATGCTGCTCTTTTTAGAACCCGCACATGGATTTGTGCGAAAACGCGTTTTAAGCATGAATATGACACTTTTGGTAGACGAGGATGCAGTTTTCTGCAAAACCACACGATATGCATGCAAATGGTGCTTTTGGCAGAACGCGCGTGTGGATTTCTACCAAACGACGTGAAAAGCATGCCAATGCTGCTCTTTTTAGAACCCGCACATGGATTTGTGCCAAAACGCGTTTTAAGCATGAATATGCGACTTTTGGTAGACGAGGATGCAGTTTTCTGCAAAACAACACGGTATGCATGCAAATGACGCTTTTGGCAGAACGCGCGTGTGGATTTCTACCAAACGACGTGAAAAGCATGCCAATGCTGCTCTTTTTAGAACCCGCACATGGATTTGTGCCAAAACGCGTTTTAAGCATGAATATGACACTTTTGGTAGACGAGGATGCAGTTTTCTGCAAAACCACACGATATGCATGCAAATGGTGCTTTTGGCAGAACGCGCGTGTGGACTTCTACCAAACGACGTGAAAAGCATGCCAATGCTGCTCTTTTTAGAACCCGCACATGGATTTGTGCCAAAACGCGTTTTAAGCATGAATATGACACTTTTGGTAGACGAGGATGCAGTTTTCTGCAAAACCACACGATATGCATGCAAATGACGCTTTTGGCAGAACGCGCGTGTGGATTTCTACCAAACGACGTGAAAAGCATGCCAATGCTGCTCTTTTTAGCACCCGCACATGGATTTGTGCCAAAACGCGTTTTAAGCATGAATATGCAACTTTTGGTAAACGAGGATGCAGTTTTCTGCAAAACCACACGATATGCATGCAAATGACGCTTTTGGCAGAACGCGCGTGTGGATTTCTACCAAACGACGTGAAAAGCATGCCAATGCTGCTCTTTTTAGAACCCGCACATTGATTTGTGCCAAAACGCGTTTTAAGCATGAATATGACACTTTTGGTAGACGAGGATGCAGTTTTCTGCAAAACCACACGATATGCATGCAAATGGTGCTTTTGGCAGAACGCGCGTGTGGATTTCTACCAAACGACGTGAAAAGCATGCCAATGCTGCTCTTTTTAGAACCCGCACATGGATTTGTGCCAAAACGCGTTTTAAGCATGAATATGACACTTTTGGTAGACGAGGATGCAGTTTTCTGCAAAACCACACGATATGCATGCAAATGGTGCTTTTGGCAGAACGCGCGTGTGGATTTCTACCAAACGACGTGAAAAGCATGCCAATGCTGCTCTTTTTAGCACCCGCACATGGATTTGTGCCAAAACGCGTTTTAAGCATGAATATGCAACTTTTGGTAGACGAGGATGCAGTTTTCTGCAAAACCACACGATATGCATGCAAATGACGCTTTTGGCAGAACGCGCGTGTGGATTTCAACCAAACGACCTGAAAAGCATGCCAATGCTGCTCTTTTTAGAACCCGCACATGGATTTGTGCGAAAACGCTTTATAAGCATGAATATGACACTTTTGGTAGACGAGGATGCAGTTTTCAGCAAAACCACACGATATGCATGCAAATGGTGCTTTTGGCAGAACGCGCGTGTGGGTTTCTACCAAACGACGTGAAAAGCATGCCAATGCTGCTCTTTTTAGAACCCGCAGATGGATTTGTGCCAAAACGCGTTTTAAGCATGAATATGACACTTTTGGTAGACGAGGATGCAGTTTTCTGCAAAACCACACGATATGCATGCAAATGACGCTTTTGGCAGAACGCGCGTGTGGATTTCTACCAAACGACGTGAAAAGCATGCCAATGCTGCTCTTTTTAGCACCCGCACATGGATTTGTGCCAAAACGCGTTTTAAGCATGAATATGCAACTTTTGGTAGACGAGGATGCAGTTTTCTGCAAAACCACACGATATGCATGCAAATGACGCTTTTGGCAGAACGCGCGTGTGGATTTCTACCAAACGACGTGAAAAGCATGCCAATGCTGCTCTTTTTAGCACCCGCACATGGATTTGTGCCAAAACGCGTTTTAAGCATGAATATGCAACTTTTGGTAGACGAGGATGGAGTTTTCTGCAAAACCACACGATATGCATGCAAATGACGCTTTTGGCAGAACGCGCGTCTGGATTTCTACCAAACGACGTGAAAAGCATGCCAATGCTGCTGTTTTTAGAACCCGCACATGGATTTGTGCCAAAACGCGTTTTAAGCATGAATATGACACTTTTGGTAGACGAGGATGCAGTTTTCTGCAAAACCACACGATATGCATGCAAATGACGCTTTTGGCAGAACGCGCGTGTGGATTTCTACCAAACGACGTGAAAAGCATGCCAATGCTGCTCTTTTTAGCACCCGCACATGGATTTGTGCCAAAACGCGTTTTAAGCATGAATATGCAACTTTTGGTAAACGAGGATGCAGTTTTCTGCAAAACCACACGATATGCATGCAAATGACGCTTTTGGCAGAACGCGCGTGTGGATTTCTACCAAACGACGTGAAAAGCATGCCAATGCTGCTCTTTTTAGAACCCGCACATTGATTTGTGCAAAAACGCGTTTTAAGCATGAATATGACACTTTTGGTAGACGAGGATGCAGTTTTCTGCAAAACCACACGATATGCATGCAAATGGTGCTTTTGGCAGAACGCGCGTGTGGATTTCTACCAAACGACGTGAAAAGCATGCCAATGCTGCTCTTTTTAGAAACCGCACATGGATTTGTGCCAAAACGCGTTTTAAGCATGAATATGACACTTTTGGTAGACGAGGATGCAGTTTTCTGCAAAACCACACGATATGCATGCAAATGGTGCTTTTGGCAGAACGCGCGTGTGGATTTCTACCAAACGACGTGAAAAGCATGCCAATGCTGCTCTTTTTAGCACCCGCACATGGATTTGTGCCAAAACGCGTTTTAAGCATGAATATGCAACTTTTGGTAGACGAGGATGCAGTTTTCTGCAAAACCACACGATATGCATGCAAATGACGCTTTTGGCAGAACGCGCGTGTGGATTTCTACCAAACGACCTGAAAAACATGCCAATGCTGCTCTTTTTAGAACCCGCACATGGATTTGTGCGAAAACGCTTTATAAGCATGAATATGACACTTTTGGTAGACGAGGATG
The DNA here is from genome assembly GCF_038994185.2 of Dermacentor albipictus. Taxonomy (NCBI): domain Eukaryota; kingdom Metazoa; phylum Arthropoda; class Arachnida; order Ixodida; family Ixodidae; genus Dermacentor; species Dermacentor albipictus. Next base: position 13,581 of record NW_027226051.1, on the reverse strand, counting down.
CAGTTTTCAGCAAAACCACACGATATGCATGCAAATGGTGCTTTTGGCAGAACGCGCGTGTGGGTTTCTACCAAACGACGTGAAAAGCATGCCAATGCTGCTCTTTTTAGAACCCGCAGATGGATTTGTGCCAAAACGCGTTTTAAGCATGAATATGACACTTTTGGTAGACGAGGATGCAGTTTTCTGCAAAACCACACGATATGCATGCAAATGACGCTTTTGGCAGAACGCGCGTGTGGATTTCTACCAAACGACGTGAAAAGCATGCCAATGCTGCTCTTTTTAGCACCCGCACATGGATTTGTGCCAAAACGCGTTTTAAGCATGAGCTCTTGGCAGCGGCGGCAGCATCTGGAAACACGTCTGATTCTGTGTACACTGCTGTTGCAGGCTGTTGGAGTAGCCGCATTGGAGCCGCATCGGAGCCGTGCTGACTTCCACCGTACCTGAGCATCTTCGGATCTACTGCCTTCTTGCGAGCACTCTTATCGTCAGCGTTTTTCGGCGACGAATTCTGCTCGACCGTGCTCCGCTCCTGTCTTCGCGATTCTGACGGACTCTATTGGCGCAAGCGCAGTTCGACACATCGCATCCTGATATAAGTGGGCGTCTCCCAGTCGGCGGTCTTTTGGCAGCGGCGGCAGCATCTGGAAACACGTCTGATTCTGTGTACACTGCTGTTGCAGGCTGTTGGAGTAGCCGCATTGGAGCCGCATCGGAGCCGTGCTGACTTCCACCGTACCTGAGCATCTTCGGATCTACTGCCTTCTTGCGAGCACTCTTATCGTCAGCGTTTTTCGGCGACGAATTCTGCTCGACCGTGCTCCGCTCCTGTCTTCGCGATTCTGACGGACTCTATTGGCGCAAGCGCAGTTCGACACATCGCATCCTGATATAAGTGGGCGTCTCCCAGTCGGCGGTCTTTTGGCAGCGGCGGCAGCATCTGGAAACACGTCTGATTCTGTGTACACTGCTGTTGCAGGTTAGTTATCCTTGACATTATTCTGTACTACTTCTGTTTTCTCGTATTTAAGCTGTCGCTGCTGCCACTGCTGCCATTGCTGCTATAGAATGATACAACATGCTTAACAAGTAGTTGCTTTGCAGAACGTTCTAGCTCCTTGTTCTTTTTTCTTGTCTGTTTGTGCCTTTATTGCACTATGCCCGACACTTGCTTATCGTGCCACTTACCTGTAGAGGATGAAGGGTCTGTGAAATGTAGCGAGTGTTTACACATGTACCACTTCGGGAAGTGTGCTGGCCTGCTAGAAAAATCATACAAATCCAAATCGGAAACGGCAAAGAAGGCCTGGAAGTGCATGACATGTAAGAGCATGGGCCCTCGGGGTAGTCGCAGTGACGATGAAGTTGACGTACATTTAGTTCTCGCATCGATAAACGAGAAACTTGAGGGCTTGCCGTCTTTAATAGGAAAAGTAAATAGCATGGAACAGTCGGTTCAGTTTCTATCCCAGAAATTCGATGAATTTCAGGGAAAGATAACTAAGCAAGACACTGAGATCAAGGAGCTAAGAAAAAGGGTGACAGAACTAGAAGAAAGAGAAAAGGCACATGCATCTGCAGAATGCGGCCTTATACGACAGGTGAATGATCTTGAGTTCCGAAGTAGGCGACTGAACTTGGAAGTTCACGGAATCCCTGTTGTGCAGGGTGAAAACTTGATGAACTCTCTAAATGAAGTCGCTGATAAGCTTAGAGTACCTCAGCTTACAAAGGCTGATATCGCATCCGTGCATCGGCTGCTCGCTAAGCAAGACAAGGTGCCAGGAATTATTATCCGCTTCACAAAGCAAGAGACCAGAGATGCGTGGCTAAAAAAGAAGTACACCCTCACTGGCGACAACCCTCGAATTTTCTTTCAAGAAAATCTGACTCGACACAGCAGGGAGCTTCTACGGGCTACGAAAGAAGCGGCAAGGCAAAAGGGTTATAAGTTTGTTTGGCACGTCAATGGCAAGGTCCTTGTACGGAAGACCGAGGGAGCTCATGCAGTTCACATTAAGGATAAGGATGAACTTGCGGAGCTCTAAACAGCGGAGTTGGTTGCAATATCTGAGGGAAGTATGATGAAGTGGAGTTTTACTTACCAAATGATGTAAATGAAATTGTAGCAACGTTTACTACAACCTCCATAAAATGTATCCACCTAAATACGCGATCTGTGAGAAACAAAATATCGGGCTTGGAGGAGCTAATTACCGCATTTTCCTTTCAATTTTCCGTTATCATGCTAACCGAAACATGGAGCACTTCTGAAAGTGATATATTTAGGTTGCCTAATTATAATACTTACTATTTAAACAGGTCACACTCTCGAGGGGGTGGAGTAGCGTTGCTGATTGCAGATGACGTTGAATGTCAAATCCTTGATTCTTATAATGTGATTTCACCTGACTATGAAATATTGTCACTATGCACTGGTACGCATGTATTTTCTGTGTGCTATCGACCACCGACTGGTGATATACCGGCGTTTATAAAGTTCTACGATCAATTTCTTGCATATGTGGTTCAAAATCATAATTCCAAAACTTTAATAGCTGGCGGAGATTTCAACATTGACATGGGTTCGAATAGTCAGTCATCGAATTCTTTCAATATGGTTATATTATCGAACGGTTTTGTCAACTTAATCAACACGCCTACTAGGGTCACGCCTCAAGGCCAGTCAACTCTGGATTTATTTATCACTAATTCCTTACAGTCAAACATAAAATCCGGAGTCTTATCTTGTTCTATCAGTGACCATTTGCCGGTGTTTGTGTGTTCTGAAATAAGCGGATTAGGAGGAAAAAAGTTCCCACCATTGTCATACCAATTAATTACAGACACAACTCTGAAATCTTTTTGTGATACCCTTTTGACAATAGATTGGGATGTGATAACTAACCTAACAGATGCCAATGAGGCTTACAATATGTTCATTGATATATTGTCCCGCCTATACCACCACAGCTTTCCTTCCAGGACACGCAGGAAAAGTAGAAAAACCCGGAAACCATGGATTACACCTGATTTACGCAATGAAATGAAAATGAGGGACAAGCTATACCAACATTTCCTCCACACGCGATCAACGGATGACCTTGCCATATTTAAAAAGTATCGAAACAAGTTAACTAAGAAGTTACGGCATGCACGCACAGCATACTACTCATCTTTTCTGGACATCGAAAGCCATAAACACAGTCTACTGTGGGCGAGGTTGAACCGACTTTTGAATCGTAATGATTTCCACAAACCTTTATTGCAGCTACAAATTAATGGCCAAGAATTATCAGGTAATGAACTAGCTGATGCATTTAATATTTTTTTCACAGATATGGCTAGTACTCACGCTACAAACTGTCATGCTAGTAAATATATTTGCACTAACAACGAGAGCACAATATACCTTCAGCCCGTCACACCGAATGAAATTGTGTCAGTTATAAAAACCTTAAACAATAGCAGTAGTTGTGACATTGACGGTTTTAAAGTGTGCCCAATTAAACATGTAGCTGAAATCATTGCCCCAATACTCACTCATATTTTTAACTTGTGTTTGGAATCGGCAATTTTTCCAGTGAAGATGCAGTCTGCGAAAGTAACTGTTCTATATAAAAAAGGAGATCGTAATGATTTGGGAAACTACAGGCCGGTATCTATTTTGCCAATCTTTTCAAAGGTGCTTGAAAAAATTTTGCATTCGAGGATGACAAATTTTATTGAGAAACATAACCTGTTAACACCACACCAGTTCGGTTTTCGTAAGAAAAAGTCAGTCGAGTTAGCATTAGTAGAGCAAAAAGAATATATATTAACAGAGTTTGAAAACAAAGCTATAGTTGTTGGTATTTTCGTAGACTTTTCTAAGGCCTTTGACTTAGTTGATCATAACATTTTATTGGAGAAATTAAACTATTATGGAATACGAGGACAGGCACTATCTCTTGTCAAATCCTACTTATCTGAGAGAACACAAATTGTGAAAATCGACACCTTTACTTCTAAGGCTAGAGCTGTCCATTGTGGAGTGCCACAGGGAAGTATTTTAGGGCCTTTGCTTTTTAATATATATCTGAATGATATCGTCAATACTAACTCTCAGGCAAGGTTTATTATCTACGCGGACGACACGAGTATTTTCTTCACTGGTAATAATATTCAAGTTCTTATAGAACAATGCAACAATGCAATGAAATCCTTAGAGGAATGGTCGAGAGTGAATTTAATGAAGATAAATGCAAACAAAACAAAAGCAGTTATATTCAGACCGAAAAACAAGCAAATACCTCCCCATCAAGACATTGTATTAAACTCAAAGACTATTGAAATAGTCGAGACCTTCAAATGTCTGGGTGTCTTCTTTTCAGCGAACATGTCTTGGGACAATCACGTGAAACACGTTCTAAGCAAAATAAGTACAATAACTGGTGTAGTAGGCCGTATGAGATACATTCTTTCCACGCGTATTAAACTCTTGCTGTACAATTCACTTTTTCAATCACATTTAAACTATTGCCAATTAGTATGGGGTAATACAACATCCACCAATCTAGAACATATTCACCTGTTACAAAAGAAGTATCTCCGCAACGCATATAACGCTTCCTACACAGCATCGACAATAACCTTCTTTAATAATTCTGGTGTGATCCCAGCTCACAATCTCTACAGATATCGTCTGAGTCTTGTATATAAACTGGAAATCCATCGAAATATCAGCAACCTGCGTACTCTAGCCCAACTTCGGAGAAAATCTACAAATTACGTTACAAGACATTTTGAGGATTGGTTGGTACCAACACCACGTTCAAACTATGGGAAACAATGCCTTAAATACACAATACCAACACTGTTAAATTACTATAATTCCGTCCGATTTGATCTTTTCACGTCATCATCCAAGGAACTGAAACTGATGTATACGGTTTCGATGTAATATCTGGTAGCGTTGTGTACCTGTGTTATTGCATTCTTTTGTTGACATGAAAGTGTGAGTGAGTAACATGTCATTGCAGCTATGTACACAGCTACATATATGTATGTACATGTATGTGCGCATATGTTATGCTGCCTCCCTGCAGAAACGGGGATTGTGGACACGTCAAGCTGTTGAAGGACAGCTTTTTATCTACAGTCCTTCCATCTGTAAATGTACAGGATGGCAAATAAACAATTTCATTTCAATATGCAACTTTTGGTAGACGAGGATGCAGTTTTCTGCAAAACCACACGATATGCATGCAAATGACGCTTTTGGCAGAACGCGCGTGTGGATTTCTACCAAACGACGTGAAAAGCATGCCAATGCTGCTCTTTTTAGCACCCGCACATGGATTTGTGCCAAAACGCGTTTTAAGCATGAATATGCAACTTTTGGTAGACGAGGATGCAGTTTTCTGCAAAACCACACGATATGCATGCAAATGACGCTTTTGGCAGAACGCGCGTGTGGATTTCTACCAAACAACGTGAAAAGCATGCCAATGCTGCTCTTTTTAGAACCCGCACACGGATTTGTGCCAAAACGCGTTTTAAGCATGAATATGACACTTTTGGTAGACGAGGATGCAGTTTTCTGCAAAACCACACGATATGCATGCAAATGGTGCTTTTGGCAGAACGCGCGCGTGGATTTCTACCAAACGACGTGAAAAGCATGCCAATGCTGCTCTTTTTAGCACCCGCACATGGATTTGTGCCAAAACGCGTTTTAAGCATGAATATGCAACATTTGGTAGACGAGGATGCAGTTTTCTGCAAAACCACACGATATGCATGCAAATGACGCTTTTGGCAGAACGCGCGTGTGGATTTCTGCCAAACGAGGTGAAAAGCATGCCAATGCTGCTCTTTTTAGAACCCGCACATGGCTTTGTGCCAAAACGCGTTTTAAGCATGAATATGACACTTTTGGTAGACGAGGATGCAGTTTTCTGCAAAACCACACGATATGCATGCAAATGGTGCTTTTGGCAGAACGCGCGTGTGGATTTCTACCAAACGACGTGAAAAGCATGCCAATGCTGCTCTTTTTAGAACCCGCACATGGATTTGTGCCAAAACGCGTTTTAAGCATGAATATGACACTTTTGGTAGACGAGGATGCAGTTTTCTGCAAAACCACAGGATATGCATGCAAATGGTGCTTTTGGCAGAACGCGCGCGTGGATTTCTACCAAACGACGTGAAAAGCATGCCAATGCTGCTCTTTTTAGCACCCGCACATGGATTTGTGCCAAAACGCGTTTTAAGCATGAATATGCAACTTTTGGTAGACGAGGATGGAGTTTTCTGCAAAACCACACGATATGCATGCAAATGACGCTTTTGGCAGAACGCGCGTCTGGATTTCTACCAAACGACGTGAAAAGCATGCCAATGCTGCTGTTTTTAGAACCCGCACATGGATTTGTGCCAAAACGCGTTTTAGGCATGAATATGACACTTTTGGTAGACGAGGATACAGTTTTCTGCAAAACCACACGATATGCATGCAAATGGTGCTTTTGGCAGAACGCGCGTGTGGATTTCTACCAAACGACGTGAAAAGCATGCCAATGCTGCTCTTTTTAGAACCCGCACATGGATTTGTGCCAAAACGCGTTTTAAGCATGAATATGACACCTTTGTTAGACGAGGATGCAGTTTTCTGCAAAACCACACGATATGCATGCAAATGGTGCTTTTGGCAGAACGCGCCTGTGGATTTCTACCAAACGACGTGAAAAGCATGCCAATGCTGCTCTGTGTAGCACCCGCACATGGATTTGTGCCAAAACGCGTTTTAAGCATGAATATGCAACTTTTGGTAGACGAGGATGCAGTTTTCTGCAAAACCACACAATATGCATGCAAATGACGCTTTTGGCTGAACGCGCGTGTGGATTTCTACCAAACGACGTGAAAAGCATGCCAATGCTGCTCTTTTTAGAACCCGCACATGGATTTGTGTCAAAACGCGTTTTAAGCATGAATATGACACTTTTAGTAGACGAGGATGCAGTTTTCTGCAAAACCACACTATATGCATGCAAATGGCGCTTTTGGCAGAAAGCGCGTGTGGATTTCTATCAAACGACGTGAAAAGCATGCCAATGCTGCTCTTTTTAGCACCCGCACATGGATTTGTGCCAAAACGCGTTTTAAGCATGAATATGCAACTTTTGGTAGACGAGGATGCAGTTTTCTGCAAAACCACACGATATGCATGGAAATGACGCTTTTGGCAGAACGCGCGTGTGGATTTCTACCAAACGACGTGAAAAAGCATGCCAATGCTGCTCTTTTTAGCACCCGCACATAGATTTGTGCCAAAACGCGTTTTAAGCATGAATATGCAACTTTTGGTAGACGAGGATGCAGTTTTCTGCAAAACCACACGATATGCATGCAAATGGCGCTTTTGGCAGAACGCACGTGTGGATTTCTACCAAACGACGTGAAAAGCACGCCAATGCTGCTCTTTTTAGAACCCGCACATGGATTTGTGCAAAAACGCGTTTTAAGCATGAATAGGACACTTTTGGTAGACGAGGATGCAGTTTTCTGCAAAACCACACGATATGCATGCAAATGGTGCTTTTGGCAGAACGCGCGTGTGGATTTCTACCAAACGACGTGAAAAGCATGCCAATGCTGCTCTTTTTAGAACCCGCACATGGATTTGTGCCAAAACGCGTTTTAAGCATGAATATGACACTTTTGGTAGACGAGGATGCAGTTTTCTGCAAAACCACACGATATGCATGCAAATGGTGCTTTTGGCAGAACGCGCGTGTGGATTTCTACCAAACGACGTGAAAAGCATGCCAATGCTGCTCTTTTTAGCAACCGCACATGGATTTGTGCCAAAACGCGTTTTAAGCATGAATATGCAACTTTTGGTAGACGAAGATGCAGTTTCCTGCAAAACCACACGATATGCATGCAAATGACGCTTTTGGCAGAACGCGCGTGTGGATTTCTACCAAACGACGTGAAAAGCATGCCAATGCTGCTCTTTTTAGCACCCGCACATGGATTTGTGCCAAAACGCGTTTTAAGCATGAATATGCAACTTTTGGTAGACGAGGATGCAGTTTTCTGCAAAACCACACGATATGCATGCAAATGACGCTTTTGGCAGAACGCGCGTGTGGATTTCTACCAAACAACGTGAAAAGCATGCCACTGCTGCTCTTTTTAGAACCCGCACACGGATTTGTGCCAAAACGCGTTTTAAGCATGAATATGACACTTTTGGTAGACGAGGATGCAGTTTTCTGCAAAACCACACGATATGCATGCAAATGGTGCTTTTGGCAGAACGCGCGTGTGGATTTCTACCAAACGACGTGAAAAGCATGCCAATGCTGCTCTTTTTAGAACCCGCACATGGATTTGTGCCAAAACGCGTTTTAAGCATGAATATGACACTTTTGGTAGACGAGTATGCAGTTTTCTGCAAAACCACAGGATATGCATGCAAATGGTGCTTTTGGCAGAACGCGCGCGTGGATTTCTACCAAACGACGTGAAAAGCATGCCAATGCTGCTCTTTTTAGCACCCGCACATGGATTTGTGCCAAAACGCGTTTTAAGCATGAATATGCAACTTTTGGTAGACGAGGATGGAGTTTTCTGCAAAACCACACGATATGCATGCAAATGACGCTTTTGGCAGAACGCGCGTCTGGATTTCTACCAAACGACGTGAAAAGCATGCCAATGCTGCTGTTTTTAGAACCCGCACATGGATTTGTGCCAAAACGCGTTTTAGGCATGAATATGACACTTTTGGTAGACGAGGATGCAGTTTTCTGCAAAACCACACGATATGCATGCAAATGGTGCTTTTGGCAGAACGCGCGTGTGGATTTCTACCAAACGACGTGAAAAGCATGCCAATGCTGCTCTTTTTAGAACCCGCACATGGATTTGTGCCAAAACGCGTTTTAAGCATGAATATGCAACCTTTGGTAGACGAGGATGCAGTTTTCTGCAAAACCACACGATATGCATGCAAATGACGCTTTTGGCAGAACGCGCGTGTGGATTTCTACCAAACGACGTGAAAAGCATGCCAATGCTGCTCTTTTTAGAACCCGCACATGGATTTGTGCCAGCACGCGTTTTAAGCATGAATATGACACTTTTGGTAGACGAGGATGCAGTTTTCTGCAAAACCACACGATATGCATGCAAATGGTGCTTTTGGGAGAACGCGCGTGTGGATTTCTACCAAACGACGTGAAAAGCATGCCAATGCTGCTCTTTTTAGAACCCGCACATGGATTTGTGCGAAAACGCGTTTTAAGCATGAATATGACACTTTTGGTAGACGAGGATGCAGTTTTCTGCAAAACCACACGATATGCATGCAAATGGTGCTTTTGGCAGAACGCGCGTGTGGATTTCTACCAAACGACGTGAAAAGCATGCCAATGCTGCTCTTTTTAGAACCCGCACATGGATTTGTGCCAAAACGCGTTTTAAGCATGAATATGCGACTTTTGGTAGACGAGGATGCAGTTTTCTGCAAAACAACACGATATGCATGCAAATGACGCTTTTGGCAGAACGCGCGTGTGGATTTCTACCAAACGACGTGAAAAGCATGCCAATGCTGCTCTTTTTAGAACCCGCACATGGATTTGTGCCAAAACGCGTTTTAAGCATGAATATGACACTTTTGGTAGACGAGGATGCAGTTTTCTGCAAAACCACACGATATGCATGCAAATGGTGCTTTTGGCAGAACGCGCGTGTGGACTTCTACCAAACGACGTGAAAAGCATGCCAATGCTGCTCTTTTTAGAACCCGCACATGGATTTGTGCCAAAACGCGTTTTAAGCATGAATATGACACTTTTGGTAGACGAGGATGCAGTTTTCTGCAAAACCACACGATATGCATGCAAATGACGCTTTTGGCAGAACGCGCGTGTGGATTTCTACCAAACGACGTGAAAAGCATGCCAATGCTGCTCTTTTTAGAACCCGCACATGGCTTTGTGCCAAAACGCGTTTTAAGCATGAATATGACACTTTTGGTAGACGAGGATGCAGTTTTCTGCAAAACCACACGATATGCATGCAAATGGTGCTTTTGGCAGAACGCGCGTGTGGATTTCTACCAAACGACGTGAAAAGCATGCCAATGCTGCTCTTTTTAGAACCCGCACATGGATTTGTGCCAAAACGCGTTTTAAGCATGAATATGACACTTTTGGTAGACGAGGATGCAGTTTTCTGCAAAACCACAGGATATGCATGCAAATGGTGCTTTTGGCAGAACGCGCGCGTGGATTTCTACCAAACGACGTGAAAAGCATGCCAATGCTGCTCTTTTTAGCACCCGCACATGGATTTGTGCCAAAACGCGTTTTAAGCATGAATATGCAACTTTTGGTAGACGAGGATGGAGTTTTCTGCAAAACCACACGATATGCATGCAAATGACGCTTTTGGCAGAACGCGCGTCTGGATTTCTACCAAACGACGTGAAAAGCATGCCAATGCTGCTGTTTTTAGAACCCGCACATGGATTTGTGCCAAAACGCGTTTTAGGCATGAATATGACACTTTTGGTAGACGAGGATACAGTTTTCTGCAAAACCACACGATATGCATGCAAATGGTGCTTTTGGCAGAACGCGCGTGTGGATTTCTACCAAACGACGTGAAAAGCATGCCAATGCTGCTCTTTTTAGAACCCGCACATGGATTTGTGCCAAAACGCGTTTTAAGCATGAATATGACACCTTTGTTAGACGAGGATGCAGTTTTCTGCAAAACCACACGATATGCATGCAAATGGTGCTTTTGGCAGAACGCGCCTGTGGATTTCTACCAAACGACGTGAAAACCATGCCAATGCTGCTCTGTGTAGCACCCGCACATGGATTTGTGCCAAAACGCGTTTTAAGCATGAATATGCAACTTTTGGTAGACGAGGATGCAGTTTTCTGCAAAACCACACAATATGCATGCAAATGACGCTTTTGGCTGAACGCGCGTGTGGATTTCTACCAAACGACGTGAAAAGCATGCCAATGCTGCTCTTTTTAGAACCCGCACATGGATTTGTGTCAAAACGCGTTTTAAGCATGAATATGACACTTTTAGTAGACGAGGATGCAGTTTTCTGCAAAACCACACTATATGCATGCAAATGGCGCTTTTGGCAGAAAGCGCGTGTGGATTTCTATCAAACGACGTGAAAAGCATGCCAATGCTGCTCTTTTTAGCACCCGCACATGGATTTGTGCCAAAACGCGTTTTAAGCATGAATATGCAACTTTTGGTAGACGAGGATGCAGTTTTCTGCAAAACCACACGATATGCATGGAAATGACGCTTTTGGCAGAACGCGCGTGTGGATTTCTACCAAACGACGTGAAAAAGCATGCCAATGCTGCTCTTTTTAGCACCCGCACATAGATTTGTGCCAAAACGCGTTTTAAGCATGAATATGCAACTTTTGGTAGACGAGGATGCAGTTTTCTGCAAAACCACACGATATGCATGCAAATGGCGCTTTTGGCAGAACGCACGTGTGGATTTCTACCAAACGACGTGAAAAGCACGCCAATGCTGCTCTTTTTAGAACCCGCACATGGATTTGTGCAAAAACGCGTTTTAAGCATGAATATGACACTTTTGGTAGACGAGGATGCAGTTTTCTGCAAAACCACACGATATGCATGCAAATGGTGCTTTTGGCAGAACGCGCGTGTGGATTTCTACCAAACGACGTGAAAAGCATGCCAATGCTGCTCTTTTTAGAACCCGCACATGGATTTGTGCCAAAACGCGTTTTAAGCATGAATATGACACTTTTGGTAGACGAGGATGCAGTTTTCTGCAAAACCACACGATATGCATGCAAATGGTGCTTTTGGCAGAACGCGCGTGTGGATTTCTACCAAACGACGTGAAAAGCATGCCAATGCTGCTCTTTTTAGCAACCGCACATGGATTTGTGCCAAAACGCGTTTTAAGCATGAATATGCAACTTTTGGTAGACGAAGATGCAGTTTCCTGCAAAACCACACGATATGCATGCAAATGACGCTTTTGGCAGAACGCGCGTGTGGATTTCTACCAAACGACGTGAAAAGCATGCCAATGCTGCTCTTTTTAGCACCCGCACATGGATTTGTGCCAAAACGCGTTTTAAGCATGAATATGCAACTTTTGGTAGACGAGGATGCAGTTTTCTGCAAAACCACACGATATGCATGCAAATGACGCTTTTGGCAGAACGCGCGTGTGGATTTCTACCAAACAACGTGAAAAGCATGCCACTGCTGCTCTTTTTAGAACCCGCACACGGATTTGTGCCAAAACGCGTTTTAAGCATGAATATGACACTTTTGGTAGACGAGGATGCAGTTTTCTGCAAAACCACACGATATGCATGCAAATGGTGCTTTTGGCAGAACGCGCGTGTGGATTTCTACCAAACGACGTGAAAAGCATGCCAATGCTGCTCTTTTTAGAACCCGCACATGGATTTGTGCCAAAACGCGTTTTAAGCATGAATATGACACTTTTGGTAGACGAGTATGCAGTTTTCTGCAAAACCACAGGATATGCATGCAAATGGTGCTTTTGGCAGAACGCGCGCGTGGATTTCTACCAAACGACGTGAAAAGCATGCCAATGCTGCTCTTTTTGCACCCGCACATGGATTTGTGCCAAAACGCGTTTTAAGCATGAATATGCAACTTTTGGTAGACGAGGATGGAGTTTTCTGCAAAACCACACGATATGCATGCAAATGACGCTTTTGGCAGAACGCGCGTCTGGATTTCTACCAAACGACGTGAAAAGCATGCCAATGCTGCTGTTTTTAGAACCCGCACATGGATTTGTGCCAAAACGCGTTTTAGGCATGAATATGACACTTTTGGTAGACGAGGATGCAGTTTTCTGCAAAACCACACGATATGCATGCAAATGGTGCTTTTGGCAGAACGCGCGTGTGGATTTCTACCAAACGACGTGAAAAGCATGCCAATGCTGCTCTTTTTAGAACCCGCACATGGATTTGTGCCAAAACGCGTTTTAAGCATGAATATGCAACCTTTGGTAGACGAGGATGCAGTTTTCTGCAAAACCACACGATATGCATGCAAATGACGCTTTTGGCAGAACGCGCGTGTGGATTTCTACCAAACGACGTGAAAAGCATGCCAATGCTGCTCTTTTTAGAACCCGCACATGGATTTGTGCCAGCACGCGTTTTAAGCATGAATATGACACTTTTGGTAGACGAGGATGCAGTTTTCTGCAAAACCACACGATATGCATGCAAATGGTGCTTTTGGGAGAACGCGCGTGTGGATTTCTACCAAACGACGTGAAAAGCATGCCAATGCTGCTCTTTTTAGAACCCGCACATGGATTTGTGCGAAAACGCGTTTTAAGCATGAATATGACACTTTTGGTAGACGAGGATGCAGTTTTCTGCAAAACCACACGATATGCATGCAAATGGTGCTTTTGGCAGAACGCGCGTGTGGATTTCTACCAAACGACGTGAAAAGCATGCCAATGCTGCTCTTTTTAGAACCCGCACATGGA